>NW_027397063.1:119888766-119888983 GCF_003265705.2 Callorhinus ursinus
AAGAAAGAAAGAAAGAAAGAAAGAAAGAAAGAAAGAAAGAAAGAAAGAAAGAAAGAAAGAAAGAAAGAAAGAAAGAAAGAAAGAAAGGAAGAAAGAAAGAGAAAGAAAGAAAGAAGAAAGAGAGAAAGAAGAAAGAAATAAGAAAGAAAGAAATAAAGAAAGAAAGAAAGAGAAAGAAAGAAAGAAAGAAAGAAAGAAAGAAAGAAAGAAAGAAAGA
>NW_027397063.1:119888993-120050945 GCF_003265705.2 Callorhinus ursinus
AGAAAGAAAGAAAGAAAGAAAGAAAGAAAGAAAGAAAGAAAGAAAGAAAGAAAGAAAGAAAGAAAGAAAGAAAGAAAGAAAAAGAAAAAAGAAAGAGGAAGGGAGGAAGAAAGGAAGTCAGGCAGACAGGCAGGAGGAAAGGGGAAGGAAGGAAAGAAAGCCTTTTTCTCTTCCTTGCCCACATACGTAGACTCTAAAGTTCTGTTATGATGTATTGTGTGTATAACATTAACAGGCATCCAAATGAAAGAAAAAATTCACTTACAGCATTGCTTTGCTTCACAACAAATCAAACTGTTCTCACTTTGCTGTATTCTCTGCCTGTCCCCATCCTGATTTTGTTATCAACTTGTCTGCATTTAATGTTGATTCTAGAGGAGCATTGCTTATGAGGGGCATCATTGATTTATTAACCACTTTTCAGAACAAAAAAAGTTAAAGAACATTAAATGTAGGTTGTAAAATGCATCTGAGCACAGAAAATTGGCAAAACTGAAAACTGCATCTTAGAATCAAGGAAACCTGTAAGTTACCATCTCATTATAGACATAATTTTGAATATTGATTGTATTGTATTATCATAAGCATTTTATAGGTCATATCTAGTCTTCATAATTCTAATTTTCATAGCATTCTATTAGATTATCAAGGGACATTCTACTGACCATTGTGCTTTGGCACATACTTAAGCCTCTTCCCAGGGGTGTGTTTGAGCTGGCTGGTACCAGCTTGTGGGAACCCTTTGTGCACATCTCTTCTCTACTCTGGGTTCAAATTCACAGCTTAAAATTGGCCATGGGGGGAGTCTTTACACCATGAAAATTGGCAAACATCACAAACTTACCAGCACCCTATTGCTTATTTCTACCATTTTTACTAGTCTACGTAATACCATAATGAGTATTTTTGACTAAGCACCCCTCCCCCCCCAATTTTTCCCCTTCTAGTAGGTGGAAGAATTCCACAAATGGGATAATGATAATAAAGTGATAATAAATGAAGGCTAACACTTCTTGAGTGGCTTCCCTGAAGTCACACAGTTAGTGAGTGGCAGGGTCAGGTTCTGAATGCAGGCTGTCTGGTGCCAGAGGTCATCCCCTGAACAACAGTACGATTGACAGCATCCCCAGAGCTCCACGCTGAGCCCCAACACATGGACTCTCTGAAACCCTAGCCTACCAAGCCCCTCCCTTCCCTGTCACAAGCCCAGTAGAATTCACATATCCTCCCTGGCCACCCCCAAGCCTGGCAGCCCTGAAGCTGCTGGTGCCAGATCAGCTCAGGGTGCCTCTTCCCCTCCGGGCACCATTTGGTTCCAATCGTCACTGAGTGGATGCAACTTCTCTGTGCTCAGAGTCTTCAGCACTTCTTCCTCACAGTTCACCTCCTCTTCCTGCCTTCCTAGTGATAGGGCCGGCCTTCGCGGGGTTCTAGGGTTTGCCTCTGCCTCAGCAATATAACTTCCGTCACCTCATCAATCCCTCTCGCTTCCAATGTCTTCTCCTGTTCCTGAACCTAAGAGGAGTCAGTCACCTGTTCCCTCTGCAAAAGACCACCAGAAACCCTACTGGTCAAGAAAGCAAATTGTATTCGCCTTACTGCAGTGAGAGAGAAGGCCACCCGGAGAGTCTTCTTAGTGGTATCTCCGAGGATATTTAAAAGGTTTTAGGGTCTGGGCTGGGTGAGATACGGCAGGTCTTTCAAGGCAGGAAACAGGTTAGGGTCAGGGCGACTGTGTGAGCTTATGATTGGTGGCCACAGTCAGGTGAGGGACCTAAAACAACCCTTAATAAGCTAGCCATTAGTCTTCATAAATAAGCGATTATGTTGGGTCATAGTCTCATCTTCCCGATGTAAGTATTCTCTAACGTGATTAACTAAATCACTTTTGTTTCTTCCCAGTAATGTGTAGAGCAGAAAGAGGAAAGGGCTTGTTCCCAGTATCATTTATACGAGAGAGAAAAGCATGATATTTTCAGTTTCCAGAGGGAAGAGGCCCTTTCTGCACCAATGCTTATGAGTTGCCAAAGACGAGGCCTGGGGCCACTTCTCACAGGCCCTGGTGGTGGAAGCCGGAAACCAGTCCCTGAAGACAATACTGGTGCCTACACAGAGCCGTGGGCTCCAGAGGCCTGCCCTCCCATGACCACTGGTGTTCTTGGATTTAGGGCTATTTTATACTTTTTCTCGGTGCACATCTTGGCTTTAGTGACACCCAGGATGCTGACAGGAGGCCTTTGCTAAACAACCTCAGAGTTCTTCAGTATTTCTGGTCATCCTCTTCCCTTACCAGCCTGAGGAGAAGCTGTACAAATAGGAATGCTGGTAGCTGGCCCGGCTTCTCAGGGTTCTACCAGTGGATGCCCAAACTAAGTATTTCACATATATTTCTTACTAAATGCATGAGGCAGTTTTCTTCTTTTGAATCATGAACAGAGGATCATTTCTAAAAGTAGAGCCACCGAGTAACAGAAAATGAATGTTTTCATGGCTCTTGACCTGATTTATAGTGCTGGCTACCTTCTGTAGAGGGTGGTAACAATTTATACTGTCATCGGCAATGCACGAGTGTACCATTTCCACCACAGTGTGGCTAATACTAGGTTTCATGATTCAAAATATATATATACTCTAATTTAATTATAATGTTATCTCTCATATTTACATTTCCATTTCTGTGATTTCTAAGGAGGCTTAACACTGTAACATTTGTCACATCTTTGTAACAACGATTGGAACTAAAAAATAAACCACAACAACATTTTGGAAGCACCAGCGATGCCACCCCAAAATAACCATTGTTCATATAGTTGGATATATCTTGAAAGATCTTTAGATTTCTTTCTGCCTATAAATACATTCTTCCCTTTTTTCTATAAAAATGGGGTCACACTGTTTGACCTATTTTGTAACCTGCTTTTTTCATACATTCACGTATTTTGAAAAATTTTTCTGTGAAATAATATTTATCTCTAACACCATTGTGCTGACAGAACATTAGTCCGAGGCAGCATAAATAGTGTAAGTCATGGAGATGGAAGTTGCAGCATAGGGGATATATATAGTGAATGATACTGTAATAACACTTCATGGCGAAGGATGGTAACTACACCTGTGGTGAGCACTGCAGAACATATAGAGATGCTGAATCACTACATTGTACTTGCGAAACTAATATAGCATTGTGTGTCAGCCATACTTTAATCAAAACAAAACACAACAAAAGAATGTAGACCGTGGCGCCCAACTGCTGGGTCCAAATGCCAAGTAAACCATTTAGCAGCCATGTGACTTGGGGCAAGTTATTTATATCCCTGTGATTTAGTTTACTGATCTGTAAAATAGGGATCATACCACTGCCTCATAGGGTTGTTCTGGAGATGAAATAAATTAAAACTTGTAATACTCCAAGAGTCTGGCACACCATGTAAGTATTTGCTGGAAATAATATTAGGTGTGCCATAATTAATTAAACCCATATTATTAGACATGTCAGTTGTTTCTTTTTTACTTCTGTTACAAAAACTGTTGTGATGAACATTTCTTGATATACATTCCTAAGTCTTAAACTGTTTGGTTGAAGAACACATACATATTTAAAGCTTTTGTTACATATTGCTAAATTTTCCTCCAAAAAGCATATGCCATAAGCAATGTAGGAGAGTGCTATTTCTTCCTTGATGTTAGCAACCAATTTCCTGTAGATTCTTTGCCTTTCCGAGACAGGTAAAGTTTGGGAGGTAAAAATGATCTGATCGGAGAGCCAGAGACACTTTTTCCTGGGGCCTCTTTGTTCTGCCCATCATAATCTCCTCATTAGCAGGCCCAGGACTTTATACCAGGGAACATTAGCCACTTAGGCAGTATTTTAAAGTGAAAATTAATAACTGGTAATATTGCATTTTGGGTTATCATTAACTTGAGCTAAATTACAATGAGACATCTCCAGAAATAAATGGAAGGTTTAGAGGAATAACAACCAAATTTATTATAACTCCAATTGAACACAATGAGCTTTGGACAGGCTTATCAGGACCGGTACTTCAAAAGAGTATATTTTAGGTCAGCTGCATCAAATGAAGGCCACGTGAATGTGGCAACTGTGGTTCATGTTATCTCAGTTATTAAGGCAGTTGCTAAATCACATTTATCATGATACTTTATTACTTGTCTGATTTAAAGAGGAAAATTTCATTGTGCAAGAGAGTCCAATACTGACCGTTTTATCATAATTAAGGACACATGCAACAAACAACCTGGAATTTCTTGGGGAAACATATATTACTGTATCTGGAGGAGATTCTGTGGTCATGTCCTGGGTGGAAAAGACTTTTATTTCCTAAAAGAAACCATTTTGTGGTATATATTCTTTCCTGCCTTACCTCCTTCCCCATAGGAATCTCAGTGGGGTAGGTCTAGTCACGTGTGTGTGTGTGTGTGTGTGTGTGTGTGCCTTTTTTCCTGCCTTGACAGGTACAAGTTTAATTGTAATATCAAAAAGACTATAAGCCTAGGCCCATTGTCACTTGGCCAAGGGGAAAAATAAGGTATATCTAACGTAAGGGGGGGGAAGTTGATATTTTTGTTATTACCCGAGCTTTCCCACTGAAAGCAATGAAATTATACTTATCAAAGCTTTTATTTCAAGGAGTGGTTATCTAGTTCTTGTTTAATATTGTTCAGATGTCAACTTTTTGCTTTTCTGGTTACCTGCGTCAGGTCATGTGCCTGACTACTAATGTGTTAATTCCTGAGAAAAAAGAGTTAGAACATGCATGTCATCATACTATCTCTCTTTAGTTGCTCTGGAAAGAAAGTTTGAAGACAGAGGTTGCAACTCTTGGCCCAAATGAGGTGATGGGCTAATCTCTATCCCTGATACTCTTCCTCCCCCAAAACCACATAGATGGGAAGGTTGAGTCTTTATAAGCTGGAAGCATGACAGTAAACTCATCTGTCATTTACAGTGTTCAAAACGTGTATTATTTACTCTGATTTATTATTCAAGAAACAAAGACCTAGAAAAAGAGAAGGGATGAGACAAGACACTGAAACTGACCAGACATTAAGCATCAACTATAGACTGGATATGCTAATATATGATAAATGACTTAACCTCAGCTCACAACCATGAGATAGTATATATCCTAGCTTGGCAGACATAAAATGCATCATTGAGGTCAACAAAGACCATTGGTGTTTAAGTTATCAGCAGCCACCAAGTACATTACAGGACTTAGCAGGGCTAATACTAATTAACAAATTAGTTAATTAATATTGTGGTTCTTCAAGAAGGGGGTATAATATGCAGAATTTTCCAGCTTATTTGGCACAAGTCCCCCACTCCCTCCCTCACACACATATAATACACATACAAACAGGCACACTTTTTTTTTAATAGAGTATCTTATCAATTAATGTTTCATAAAATACATTTAGAAAGTACCCTTCATTGTACTGGTGAGATATTGGAGACACAGAGAGGCTAATGACTGTTTCAAGCTCACACAGAGATTTCAAGATAGAATTGGTGCTCAGCCCTAGGGCATCTCTTTTCAGTTCATCTCACTCAGAGCAGATCTTCACCTTGAGCAGTCATAGCATTGGTTTAACACGAAGCCTCATAGGTGGTAAAAAAAAAAAAATAGTTGAACTCTAGCTGATAAATATTTTTCCTCTGTTTTTTTTTTCATTTTTCCTGTATATCATTCACTTAATTCTCAACTCGAGTAACAAAAGCAAGTAGTTCCTTATTTGTACTAAGCAAAAAAAAAAAAAAAAAAAAGCAAAAAATGAACAAACAAACAAAAACACAAGATACTGAACCTTTATTGAGAAATGAGATGTCATGGAGAAATTTATCAATCTGTGATTTCAGCAGGCATGGTGCAGTGATTAAGGGCATCACCTTTGGTTGAGACAGGCAGCCCTGACCCATATCTGACTATGTCACTTAACCGCTGGGTTCTTTAGATTTAATGAGGGCAGTGTCTGATTGGTTTTGTTCAACAGCATATATGTACTGTTGGCTTACAGATCCTTAAAGAATAATAGTTAAGCATTATCATTCCAGTGGCCCACAAAGTCGCTCATGATCTGACTCCCACTTTATCTCTCCAGCCTCCTCTATTCTACTCTCCCCTTCACTCAACCTGCTCCAGCCACACTGGCTTCCTAGCTGTTTGTTGAGCCTTCCAGGCCCATTGAGGGCCTTTGAAAGTGGCATTCCCTCTACCTAGAATGCTCTTCCTAAAATAGCTCACTCCCTAACCCTCTTTGTATCTTTACTCAAAAGTCACCTTCTGTTTGCTATCTATCACTATGTAATAAACTGCCCCCCAAATTAATGGCTTAAATAACAACAGTTGACTATTGTCATATCTTATGATTCTGTGGGTCAGGACCTCAGCCAGGACACAGAGAGGAAAGCTTGTTTGTGTGCCCCAGTGTCTGGGGCCCCCGCTGGATGACTTGAGTTGGAGATGGAAACAGGGAGGGGATGGTTGTGACTCTTTCCCTCTCTTCGCATGCTTCTCCCAGTGCACGGCTGTGGCTCCCGCACAGCACAGCACTCTCAAAGTAGTAAAAATCCTTTCATGCAGTTCTCAGCTCCAGGAGACCAAAGTGGAAGCTAACAGTCCTTTTGAAGCATAGCCTCTGTCAAACACTGTTGGTTAAAGAATACACCAAATAGCCCAGATTCTGGGGGAAGGGTATAAACTGACCCCCCCTTTTTTTTTTATTTTTTTATTGTTATGTTAATCACCATATATTACATCATTAGTTTTTGGTGCAGTGTTCCATGATTCATTGTTTGTTCATAACACCCAGTGCTCCATGCAGAACGTGCCCTCCTCAATACCCATCACCAGGATAACCCATCCCCCTCCCCCCTCCCCTCTAGAACCCTCAGTTTGTTTTTCAGAGTCCATCATCTCTCATGGTTCGTCTCCCCCTCTGACATACTCCCCTTTTCTTCCTCTCCTGTTATCTTCTTTTTCTTTTTTCTTAAAATATGTTGCGTTATTTGTTTCAGAAGTACAGATCTGTGATTCAACAGTCTTGCACAATTCACAGCGCTCACCGTAGCACATACCCTCCCCAATGTCTATCACCCAGCCATCCCATCCCTCCCACCCCCAACCACTCCAGTAACACTCAGTTTGTTTCCTGAGATTAAGAATTCCTCATATCAGTGAGGTCATGTGATACATGTCTTTCTCTGATTGACTTATTTCACTCAGCATAACACCCTCCAGTTCCATCCACGTCGTTGCAAATGGCAAGATCTCATTCCTTTGGATGGCTGCATAATATTCCATTGTGTATATATACCACATCTTCTTTATCCATTCATCTGTCGATGGGCATCTTGGCTCTTTCCACAGTTTGGCTATTGTGGACATTGCTGCTATAAACATTGGGGTACATGTACCCCTTCGGCTGACCCCCTTTTTAAATAGGAGGAGTGGCAAAGAACTTGAGCCCTCATTAACCTGTTTCTTGACTCAATGAGGGCTTCCCAATCAATCCTATTTAAAATTCCAACCCCCCTAATGTTTCCTATCCTTAATCTTGCTTTATTTTTCAGTTTTGTTCACTGCTGTATCTTCAGCAACTGGAATAATGGGTGACACATTGTACGCACTCTATAAATAGTTACAGAAAAGAAGGAAGGAAGGAAGGAAGGAAGGAAGGAAGGAAGGAAGGAAGGAAGGAAGGAAGGAAGGAAGGAGGGAGGGAGGGAAGGAGGGAAGGGAGGAAGGAAGGAAGGAAGAACTGGGGTAAGACCTTCAGTTTCCTCATCTGCAAAATGAGAATAATACTACCTTCATTCTAAGGTTCTTGTGAGAATTGAATGAGATCGGGTATATAAAATATTTAATAGAGAACCTGGCAAATACTTAGTAACTATTAATTTGAGTGGCCACTGGGTTCACTTAAATGGATTTCAGAAAGATCATAAAATAGATTTAGACACTGTCTTCCTGGGCACCCCTTAACATTCTGACATATGGATGAACTGGACAACTTCAAACCAACTAAGGCTTCACTCTCCAGGATAATTGAGTTTAACCACAAAGGGAGAGTGAAGGTTTGATGGAAGGGGCAGGAGTCATTTATTTTAAAAATGAGTTTCCTTTTGAAGTGAACATCAAAGTTGCTAGAAAGATCCTTAATAAAAATGAGCATCATGAGGGGTCACTATTTATATTTCACCAAGCAGGGAAACCTCATTTGAGTGCTATCATTTGCTCCTTAATTGATTGACTATAAATAGTAATCCAATCATTTATTTCCACTCAAAAGGCCTCTTAATTTGTTCATTTGAGCATTAAAGCAAGCTAATGCAGATTTTCATCTCCTCTCAGCTGGAGAATCATGGATTTTTTTAAGAAACATCCAGATATCCTACCTGCTTCCATTTCTACATCTGTCTTTGCTTCCTCCTCTTTAGAGAGTTGTTGAGAGTTAACCCAAGATATCATTGTGGGGTGGCACAAGTCCTGGGGTCCTAAGAGAGGCAAATGGAAGGAGAAACAGCAAGAGCACAGAATTTCAAAGTTCCCAAGTGCAGGTGTCAGCTGCCTCAGGTATCTGGTTGAGCTTGACCCAAACTGTTCCATGGCCTGTGGGTTCTAGAGCCACCCCCTGCCCAGCACCAATTGATGAAAGTGCTCAGAAATTTCCTTTCTTGTGGAACTCTGCCTCTGTGACCCCCAATCTTTTTCCTATAATACCATTCCATTATTCCAGACAATATGCCCAGGCTGTTCATGAAATTTTATTTAAAATTCCATTTTTCTCACGTGTTTTATGACATTGGTAACCTGATTAGAAATGAGGGTGGTTGTTGAAGTGGAATCACTCCATATGTCAAGAGACCTTTGCTCATTTCATCTGCTCTACACTCTTTTCCCTGTCTTCCTCTCCCTGATTGTTTCCTCCCTCTTTGGAGAAAAAAAGCAAATCTTACCCCAAGTCTCAGGCTTGAGAGTTCTATCCTCATTCATTCAGATTCTACCCCCAGATGGATTTACCCAGGCATCTTCTCATTGAGGAAGATGTGTCTCTTCCTTCAGGGAGTTCTTGAACTAACTACTAGGAACAATAAGTCATCTCCCTGAATCTCCTTCTCTTGATTTGACCAAGCTCATATCCCCCATCTGATTCACCATCCCTTTGGTCCAATCACCACCTGAAATCACTACCTCATGAGCATGGACAGAACTGGCAATCTCATTTTAGGAGAAAGGGCTATTATCTTCACTTTCAAATTGCCCTTTTGAAAATAAAAATTGTCACATATTTAAACTTTCCTCAGAATGAAATGTCTGGTTGCTCATGGAATGCAAATGAGAACTTCCAAAGCTTGGCTTGGCAAATCATCCTCAAGAGCAAAATGATTTATCCCATCCCATGAAATATACAAATGGGCATGCACCCTTCACCTTGAAGGTGACTGAGGTGATCTGGGGGGCGAAAATGGGGAAAGGTCCTGGCATTCTGCTACATGTGGGGCTAAGATTTAGGTCACCTAAAGTGAAGCTTTAGACACATGTCACATGGGAACCTGGGTTTGATTAGTGAATGGGGAACTGTCAAAAGTTTTGTTTTTACAGTTCACTTTAAGAAAAGCATCAGATTCAAATACCAAATCTGCAACTTAATAGTTAAGCATCCTCAGGCCAGTTATAAGCCTTCCCTGAGCTTCTTTTCCCTCATCAGCAAAATAGGGAGAAGGATGCCCACTTCATAGGGACAGAATTGTGAGAATTAAGTTATATACAGACATATGATAAGGTCTCAAAAAATGTCAGTCTCATAATTTCCTCCCATAAATCAGATAAAATCCTATAGTCATAACTTAGACAGGCTTCACTGTCATGCATTTCATTTCAATAAGATTGTTCTGGAATTAACAGCTATGGTGGCAGTTCCAGTATTGATGGAATTATTTCATTCTGTACTATTTTCACTCTGACCAAGGTGCCTCAAGGTTGCTAGTAAGATGCTTATATAAGTGGGTTTCATAGCAGGTCACAACGACCAGGCCATTCATTCTCTTTGTAATGGAGGAAGTATTATTTCAGAAGTGGCAAAGCTTTCTAAGGTTGATTCTGTAAAATGGACACCCAATAAAGCCATAATACTGACAGCCTTCTGTCCTCCACAGCACTTAAGGTACATTAGAGTACAGTCTTTGGAATAGCTAGCGAGGTGTCTTACAGATCTATTAACATCTATAGGAGGAATGGTGCTGAAGTTTCCCATTTCTCATTAATGTTAATCACTTCCTTAAAGACTTTCCCTGCAGATATGCTTTAAAGAATCTATAAATTTCCTTAAGCCCTCCTGCAACTTTCTATCTATTATCCTAGCAATGATAAGGCAGTTGACATAATCTGATAAATAAAACAGTGTTGGTACTTGATTGTAGTTCCATATTTTTCTTCCATTCCTCACTTTTATTTGGGATCTGATCCAACATCTTTCTTGCTTGGGCCAATAGCTCCATGTCCATTTGCTCATTTGAATGGCAGGGAGAAGGACAGTTGGTATTACCATTAAATATTAGGGCCCCCATTTTGTAAACTCGAAGTTGAACTTTAGGGAAGAAGAAATCAGTAACTATGGCTTGACCACAGTAAATAAGAGAATGGAAAAAGGTTTCAAGAACTCAAATTTCTTGACTTTCAGTGACAACTCTTTTAAGTCAGCCGGCCTGTTGGTGAAGATTCTGATGAGAGTCTACTGTGGCAGAGGAACATGGGATAGTAAACCTACCCTATCTATAAATGGAAGCTATAACCTATGGCTCCAAAACCAATTTGTTGCCTGCCAAGCGCAGTGGCTTTTTAGCATCCATCTGACCTGTTTCTTGCGGCCCAATGGCCTGTGCTATGATTTCTGACTTGTTCCTTCCTTCTTGCTTGGCTCCTTCCATTTTCTGCCATTCCCATTGTCTAAGTAGGACTGGCTAGACTCCAATCTTCTTCATTCTCTCTTTGAGTTAAGCATGCTTCAGCTCCCAATCCTGGGCCTCCAATTTAGCCTCTTGCTATTGAATTTCTAAATCCCCAAGAATTGTCACTGATGGCCTTGTCCCAAATGGGACTTTTTAAGGGTCTGCCATCTCCACTTCAGTGACCCTCTCCTGCCATCCTCTGGCCCAAACTGAAGCTGACCAGCTGCCTTCCTCCATTTATCTTTCCCATTCCAAGTGAGAGCATAGGTGGGTAATCATGGAATTTACCTTTCTGGGTGAAGGTACTTTGGAACAACAGGGGTAGCAACAAAGTAGGAGAAGCTCTGCCCTATAATGGTATGCCTAGATCCTGGCTGTGGATAGTGAAAACTATATCCAGGTAGGCTCCTATGGGAGTATGGTGGACGTTGAAGCTTAAGAATTGATGAGGTGGAAATGGAAGCCTGAGCTAAGAACAAATGTTAAGAAAAACCTACCTTTTCTCAGAATCTGATAAGGGAGGACTAAGCAAGTGAAATATATAACTGTTAGTTTTATGAGGTCATTTTTGCTTAGCACTAATGAATACTTGGAGGCCTAATTACCAAGACAATATTAACGCCTCTTGTGTTTGACAAAAGAGATGCCAAAGTGTTTTAAACACCAAAGCTTTTTGGCATTTTTTTTTTACCCACTGTCTGTAATAGGCACCCACAAAATCCCTGTGTAACACTCGCATTGCTTTTGGTGGTATGATAATTATTGCATCGAGCAGACTTAGATGAGTTTATTGGCATTTTCTTGAGAGGGAATGGAGATTTTATGCAAGCATACCATCAAGAATTTCTCTTGGACGTGCCAGGGAAGTTTTGCATTTTGAAATTGGATTGCAGAGTCTCTCTGGAAAATGTTTTACTATGCTAGCAACCCTGACAGTCTCCAGAATAAGAATGCCTAATGTGATGGGACAAATGATCCTAATATGATTTATTTAATAATGATATAATAAAGTAGACATGTGGCCTTTGTATTTAACAAATCCCATTATAAAACACACAAAGGAAGTAATCAACACTAAAATGTGCAAATTCTGAATAGATCTGATGCCTGGCTTCTGAATATTAAGAAACTTGTCAAATTTATTGTGTCTCATAGCAAGGCAGCTCTCAGATTTATGGCTCTTGAAAACCCGGTATAACAGTAATCGATTTGTAATTGTTTTGTATTCTTTCATCCCTGCAGGTTGTAACGGAGGCAGTGGATGGAATATCAATTAACTCCTCGGGGTAGATAGGAGTAAAATCAGTGGTAGCACTTTTGGGATTATTATTATTATTATTTTACAAATTTACAAAAGGAGGAAAGAGTTGATTGTGATGGTCATCTGTCACAGGCCCATGTAGCCATTTTCATAGTAGTTGCAACCACTGCCTCCTCCCTGCAGAGGTTTGACCTTAGATAGTGTATGGGTCCTGTAGCAAATGATGCACTCACAGTGACTTTAGTGGCTCAGTAGTTTACAGTGGACCTAGGCTGAAAGAAATAACTTTCCATTCCGTTTATTAAGTGGTTAGGTCCAAAGAACTGAACAAGTCCTTTGAAAAACTAATAAAACAAATTGAAAAAACAAATCTTTTAAAATTTTACTCTTTAATCATTATATTCCAGTATAATTATGTATTCCATTGATAATGGAATGTGTATGCCTGTTGGGCACTGCACAACTTCTCAAACCTCGAAATCCTATTTGGATCACATCACTCTCATTTCCTGTTCCACATTTTAACAACTGCTAAAAATCTAGTTTCATAAGGGTGTCATGACATTGAAAGAAATGTAGTAATGAGATCTAATGTTGAAATGAAAACTACTTCAAGTTAGTAGGTTGCAAGATAGCCAACAGATATCAAATATCCCTGTATTTCTCTTGAAAATATCCATGTTACCTGTGAGTTTATTGCGCTGCCTTGAAGTGCCTTGGTGTTCAGTTTAGAGCCACGATCCATAGTTTCAGGTCACAGAGGCACCAAACTTATACAAATTCAACTCTACCATTTTGCTGCCAGAAACTATTCCTGTGTTCAAAGTTATGTATTTTTAACACAACATGGTCTTTACATGTAAATCAATTAATTCAACTCACTCTTATACAAAGAATCAGAATCTATTCCAACCTGGGAAGAAAAGTTAGTTGTTTTGGACTTACTGAAAGATATTATATCTATATTTTGTAGGTGATATTCTCAAGTAGAATAGGTGTTTCACTCTTGTATTTTAGCCAGCTGATGGGAATTAAATGATATCTTGTTATTCCAATTTATATCTTCTTTTTTTTTTTTAAAGATTTTATTTATTTATTTGAGAGAAAGAATGAGAGAGAGAGCTCATGAGAGGGGGTAGGGTCAGAGGGAGAAGCAGACTCCCTGCCGAGCAGGGAGCCCGATGCGGGACTCGATCCTGGGACTCCAGGATCATGACCTGAGCCGAAGGCAGTCGCTTAACCGACTGAGCCACCCAGGCGCCCCAATTTATATCTTCTTGAATAGTAGTGAATTTGAGCATTCTAAAATATGTTGGCCATTTAGATTATCATTCTGTAAATTGTCTGTTACAAACAATTTTGCTGGGAAACTAAAATTTAAAATACAATACCACTTACAATTGTTCAAAAAAAAAAAAAAAAACCCTGAAATACTTAGGTGTAAATCTAACAAAATACTACAGGCCTTGTATGCTAAAAACTACACAATGTGAATAAAAGAAATAAAAAATCTAAATAAATGAAGACATATGCCATGTTCATGTATTAGAAGATTAAGCATAATAAAGTTATTAATTCCCCCCAAACTGATAAGTAGCCTTAACACAATTTCTGTCAAAATACCAGCAAGATTTTTTTGTAGATGTAAACAAGATTATTCTAATGGCAAAAGAACTAGAATAAAAAAAAACAATTTTGAAAAAAAGAAGACTAAATTGGGAGGAATAAGTCTACTCGATTTCAAAATTATTCTATAGCTACAGAAATTAAGACTGTGTGGCATTGGCAGTAGGGTAGACACACAGACCCATGGAACAGAACAGAGAACCTAGAAATGTACTTACAGAAATATGTCCACTTGATTTTTGACAAAAGTACAAAAGTAACTCAACAAATGGTGCTGGGACAATTAGATATACATAGACCAAAAACATGAACTTTGACCTAAATCTCACACTGTATTAAAAAATTAACTCAAAATGAATCACAGACTTAAGTGTAAAACTTTAAAAAATAAAACTTTTAGAAAAAAAATTGGGAAATTTTGAGGATTTAGGGCTAGGTGAAGAATTCCTAGACTTGACACCAAGAGTATGATCCATAAAAGGAAAAACTCATCCATTGGACTTTATCAAAATTAAAAACTTTGGTGTACAAAAGACTCTTTTAAGAGAATGAGAGGACAAGTTGTGGACTGTCAGAAAATATTTGCAAACCACATATCTAAGAAAGGACTAATATCTTGAATATATTTAAAAATCTCAAAACCCTACAGTAAAAAACAATCCAATAGAAAACGGTTAAAAGACTTAAAGAGACATTTCACTGAAGATGATATATAGATGGCAAATAAGCATATGAAAAGATGTTTGGCATCATTAGCTACTAGGAAAATGCAAATTAAGACCATAGTGAGATATCACTACATACCTATCGGAATGTAAGATAAAAAAATAAAGACAGCAAATACTGTGGGGGATTTAGAAAAACTGGATCACTCATACACTGCCAAGGGGAATGTGAGATGCCACACTCTGGAAAACAATTTCTAATTTCTTTAGAAATCAACATGCAGGGTGTTATGGTGAGTGAAATAAGTCAATCAGAGAAAGACATGTATCATATGATCTCACTGATATGAGGAATTCTTAATCTCAGAAAACAAACTGAGGGTTGCTGGAGTGGTGGGGGATGGGAGGGATGGGGTGGCTGGGTGATAGACATTGGGGAGGGTATGTGCTATGGTGAGCGCTGTGAATTGTGTAAGACTGTTGAATCACAGACCTGTACCTCTGAAACAAATAATACATTATATGTTAAAAAAAAGAAGAAGAAGAAGAAGAAGATAGCAGGAAAGGAAAAATGAAGGGCGGGAAATCGGAGGGGGAGATGAACCGTGAGAGACTATGGACTCTGAGAAACAAACTGAGGGTTCTAGAGGGGAGGGGGGCCAGGAGATGGGTTAGCCTGGTGATGGGTATTAAAGAGGGCACGTGTTGAATGGAGCACTGGGTGTTATACGCAAACAATGAATCATGGAACACTACATCAAAAACTAATGATATAATGTATGGTGATTAACATAACAATAAAAATTATTAAAAAAATAACGATGTAATGTATGGTGATCAACATAATATAACATAATAAAATTAAAAAAAGAAATCAATATGCAATTAGCAATCCGACCCAACAATCGCACTCCTAGGCATTTGCTCAGAGAAATTAAGATTTATGTTCACACAAAAGCCTGTTCACCAATGTTTATAACAGCTTTATCTGTAATTGCTGAAAACTAGAAACAACCTAGGTGTTCCTTCATGAGTAGCATAAACAAACTGCGTGCATCCATATCATTCTACTTAACGTTCTAGGGGAACAAACTGCTGATACACACAACAACCGGGAGGATTGTGCTAAAGGAAAAAAGTCAATCCCAAAAGCTTACATACTGTACGAATTCATTTAAAATAGAAAACAGATTAGCAGTTGCCAACAGTTAAGAAAGGTGTGGGGGGAGCAGTGAGGGAAGCAGGTATGGCTATAAAAGGGCAATATGAGGGATCCCTGTGGTGATGGAAAATGTTGTCAGGGCACCTGGGTGGCTCAGTCAGTTAAGTGTCCAATTCTTGATCTCAGCTCAGGTCTTGATCTCAGAGTTGTGAGTTCAAGCCCTGCATTGGTCTCTATGCTGGGCCTTCTTAAAGAATTTTTTTAGCGGTGCCTGGGTGGCTGTCAATTAAGCATCTGCCTTCAGCTCAGGTCATGATCCTGGGGTCCTGGGATTAAGCCCTGAGTCCAGCTCCCTGCTCAGGAGGGAGTCTAATTCTCCCTCTCCTTCTGCCCCTCCCCCGCCCCCGCATGCGTGCTCTCTCTCTCTCTCTCTCTCTCTTGTAAATAAAATCTTTCAGAAAGAAATTTTTTTGAATCTGGGCTCCTTGGTGGCTCAGTCAATTAAAGCGTCTGACTCTTGATTTTGGCTCAGGTCATGATCTCAGGGTCGTGAGATTGAGCCCCACATGGGGTCCACACTCAGTGGGAAGTTTTCTTGATAATCTCTCTCTCTCCCTCTGCCCCTCCTCCCACTCTCTCTCTCTCTCTCTCTCAAATAAATAAATAAATCTTTAAAAAATGTTCTCTATATTGACTGTATCGATGTCAATATCCTGGTTATATTATACTATAGTTTTGTAAGATGTTACCATTGGGGGGAACTGAGTAAAGGGTAGAAAGGATCTCCTTGTATTATTTCTTACAATTCCAAATGAAACTACAATTAGTTCCAAATTTTAAAAAAGTTTAATTTAAAAATAAATTTAATTCCAGGGCAACTGGGTGGCTCAGTTGGCTGAAACCAACTCTTGGTTTCAGCTCAGGTCATGATCTCAGGGTCATGGGATCAAGCCAGGTGTTGGCCTCCATGATCATCAGGGAGTCTGTTTCTCTCTCATTCTCTCTCTCTCTCCCCCCCTGCCTCTCCCACCACTCTTTTCTCTCTCTCTCTCTCTAAAATAAATAAATTTTGTTTAAAAAATAAAATAAGTAAAAATAAATTTAGTTGCAAGGTTTTTTAAAAAAATCTTTTATCACTGTTGGGGCACCTGGGTGGCTTAGTCAGTTAAGCATCAGACTCTGATTTTGGCTCAGGTCATGATCTCAGGGTTGTGGGATCCAGCTCTGGGTCAGGCTCCACGTTCAGTTGGGAGCCTGCTTGTGATTCTCTCTCTCGCTCTCACTCTGCACCTCCCCACCTTTCTTTTTTAAAAAAATCTTTTTAAAAAAAATCTTACTGTTACAAGTGGACTATTTCCTTTATTTCCATTTCTGGGTACTTACTGTTAAGTAGCGAAAAGTCAATAGCTTTTCAAATTTCTGTATTAAATTCTTATATTTTATCTTTAGGCACATTACTGAATTCCCATATTAATACTGATAGATTTTATTAGAGTGTCTTGATTCTTTGTAGATATACAATCATGTAATTAGCAAAAAGAGGTCATTTTAACTATAACTTTAACTATAACTTTCAATGTATCTACCAGTTAATTTTCTTGTTTTCAAACAATATTAAATATTAAATAATATTAAATAATAATAATGGCAATTCTGGTCTAATTACTGGTTTTAATTGAAATGATTTTATTATTTTATTCTATTTAGATTTGGTTTGCTTCTAATTATTTAAGCAGGTTTCAGCCATTCCTATTTTATTTAGTATTGTTTTCCTGCATCTATAGATATGATCACATGATTTCTTTCCTTTAATGTATTGATATAATTAATTATATTGTTAAGTGTCCTGATATTTAATTCCATTTGCATCACTGGAATAAACTCTATTTGGTCTTACTGTATTTTTCTATACACTGCTGGGTTCTTTTGCCAATGTTTTATTTAGAATTTTCTTATCTATATTCCTAAATGAGGTTAGGTATGCTTTTCTATTTTTCTACTATTCTTTATCAGATTTTGGTATGAAATTTATGCTTGTTCCATAAAATTAATTGGGGAGCTGTCTAGCTTTTTCTATGGCATGGAACAGTTGAAGTAACATGATAATTATCTGTTCTATAAAGGTTAGATCAGTCTCAGCTGTGAACCCATCTGGTCCTAGTGCCCTTTTCAATGATGGTTCTAGAATCACCTTCACCAGCTTCCAGCTTGTCTACATTTGTTGGTCGGTTCAACTTTTCCACTTCTTAAATAGGTTTGAGTATTTATATTTTGCCAAAGCAATCATTTCCCTTTGGGAAATAACTTGCATGTAATATTCTTTTAATCTTTCCTACTTCTGTGATTGTTCTTTTTCTTTTATCTATGTTCTGACTGCTGGGTGTTAGTCTGTTTTATTTTACACTCTTTTTCAAAGAACCACCTCTCAAATTTACTTATCCTTTCTAATATTTGTATTCCTTGTCTTCCATTTTGTTGAGATAAGCTTTTTTAAAAGATTTTTATTTATTTATTTATTTGTTTGTTTATTTATTTATTTATTTATTTGAGAGAGAGAGCTTGAGTGGAGGGAGGGCAGAGGGAGAGGGAAAGGGAAAGAATCTCAAGCAGATTCCACACTGAGCACGATGTCTTTTGCAGGGCTCGATCTCACGACCCTGATCTCATGACCTGAGCCAAAACCAAGAGTCCCACATGCTTTGCTGACTGCACTGTCCAGGCACCGCAAAATAAGCTTTTATCTTTATCCCTCCTCCTAGTTTCTTGTGATTTCTTAATTGTTCTTCTAGTTTCTTAAGATGAATACCGAGTTTCCATATTTTTAGTTTTATTCTTTACTAATAAAACCATATAAGGCTACACTTTTTCCAAAGAGTCCCAGAGTTTTTGATAAGTGTTTGGTTAGTTGCTTTCTAGATTGTTTGAAATTTCTTTTTACTCCTCCTTTAACACAAAGATTATCTATGAATTTTGTTTTTAAATTTCAAAGTAAATAAGATTTTTCTTTTTAATTCTTTATTTCTACTTTTATTGGATTCTTTGTCATATAAAATCTCTACTGTTTAAACTTTATTAAGTTTCACTTGGTGGTTAATTATAAAGCCAATTTACATAAATATTCCATAGACATAAAGAAAAACAGTCTCCTACTTAATGAGGATAAGATATGTATGTATGTGTATATATGTGAATATACGTGTGTATGTATATATACATGTATGTATATGTGTTTTAATTCATATGTGTTATGTGTGTGTATATTTTGTGTGTATGTACCCACTTATTTTTTTGTACTAGCCAATTCCTCTGCGGCCTTATTTATTGTTTATTGCTTATTTATATATTGTATTGTTTATCTATTAAATCTGTCCATTCTGAGATAGGTGTGTTGAAATCTCCCATAGTAATTGTATGTTTATAGCATTCTCTTGCCTAAGTTTTGTTTCACATATGTACAGATGATCTTTATGTATGCATGAATTCAGGTTTACATATCTTTTCACAAGTTGTGCAACTTATAAATACATGGCACCTCTATTTACTCTGGTAAGTACTTTAACCTTAAATTCCATCTTGTTTGTTATAACTACCACTAATCCTGCCTTTGTTAAATTTGTATTTTACTGAATTTATCCCTTTATGTTTAATATTTATTATTTTCTCTAACTATGCTTCTTATAAACTACATTAACCAGTTTTTTTAAGCCAGTAAGACAGTATGTGTATTTTAATGAGAATTCAGTCTATTTACATTTATGCACTGACTGTTCTATTCATTTTGTTTCTTCTGTCATATTTTATGTTTATTATTTTATGTTGTTATTTTCTTTTGTTCATTTTCCTTACTTTTGCTCATATGACAAAGTTGCTATTCATGTCTCTTCATTAATTTATAATTTTTTCTTCCTAATTTTCCTTAGAAAAATCAGGAGTGGTTATCAGGAGCTCTGTTTTGACATGTCAAGTTTGAGATACCTGTGAAATGTAAACTGGAGAGACAGAGTGGGCTGTTGATCTGTGCTTAAACCCCCTTGTCCAGTTAGATTTTTATGCTTTACTGTGGCATGCGGGGCATGGGACCAGGGGGAAAAGGGGGTGGACTTGGAGACTTTAGAGTTCGAGGAGTTTCCATTTTGCCTCCGATTTAGCAGTAGTTCTGAGGTTCTTTCTCCAGTCTGCCCTGAAAGGGTGAACCTTGAGTATGTGCACAGCCTCCCAGACCATCAGGGATGAGTATAATTTTACTTTAAAGGCCTGGCTTCCTAGGAGCCATCTCTGAGTCAGAGTAGCTTAATACTTAGCTGCTGTTGGTCTGAATTTGTACTAAATCCCCTTGAGCTCATAAAGCCTCCATGTTTTGCTGATGGATCTCTGCATGGCTTAGGAGATGCTTTGGTGTCTGCCCCATGTTCTTCTCTGATTGTTCCTGAATGGGTACAGCTTAGAGCATGCCCCAACCTTCCTAACCCACCCACCCCCTTCCCACCAAGGACTCTTCCTGACTTTCCCTTTCCCTAGTTCTCTCTGTTAAGTTTTTGGCTGGTCTGTCAGGTGGCTTGTTGCTACTAGGATCATGGGACTTCTAGCCCTCTCTTCACTGCTCATCACCGAGATCTCTGTGGTTTTTCAACATCAAGGTGTTTAGGAGAACTTCTCCAGGCTTTGTTCAAAGTAAAATCAGCCCCCTTTGGCAGAGCACTCCTCTTTAAGGTTTGCTTCTCTCCTTGGGCAGAACCTCTGTGTCACTGCACCAAGGTTGGGGTGGGTTCAGTGCAGATAAATTTGTTTGTCTGATGTTCAGGGTACACAGCTGGGCTTGGAATATTACTTTGGAAGTCATTAGTTTATCAGTTGTATTTAAAACCATAGGATTGGAGCCAGTATAGAGATGAAATAAAAGCAGTCCAAGAATTAAGCCTTGGATCATCCCAACCTGGAGAGCTGAGCTAAGGCATTTAGCTGTGAATAGAAGAGTTCTGCCTGAGGCTAAGGCCCAGAAACACTTGGCTCCATCAGCCACAGGCCAGTGCCATCAGAAGCCAGACTAGACAGATTGAATTTCAGTACCTCATATGCCTCATCCTGTACCCATATTACTTGCTTATAAACATGCTTTTTTCATCCATCAAGTTTAGCATATGCTGTTGTCTCAAGGATCCAACTGGCTCTACGGGTAGGAAATGAGCAGAATCCTTTCCCAATCTGACTGTCTTTGCTACCTTGAAACCGAATCAAGGCAGGCTGCTCCGACATTCATATTTGGTGTAGAAAGTGGTAACTGGGGTGTGGTTTAAAAAACAAATCAATAAAACCTGGAACAGAAAACCTGGCTTCAGGTTCAGCACTGCCAGGAGCTGAACGTGTGACCTTGGGCGTTATTTAACTTCCTCAGGCTTAGTGTCATGGCTTTTAAAGTGAAAGCATTTGATTATATCCACCTTGCAATGCTAGTGTGTTCTGAGACTTAAGTAATATAATGTGAGTACAGTTGCATGAAGTCGATGCTCAATAAATGTCAGCTTCTTTCCTTTCCTAATCATAGAGGCCAGGGAAAAGCTATTAAATCCACAGAGGGGCACCTGGGTGGCTCAGTCAGTTAAGCGTCTGCCTTCGGCTCAGGTCACAATGCCAGACTCCCAGGTTCGAGCCCCACATCGGGATCCCTGCTGGGCAGGGAGTCTGCTTCTCCTTCTCCCTCTGCCCCTCCCCCCTGCTCGTGCACTCTCTCTCTCTCTGTCTCTCACTCTCTCTCTCAAATACATAAATAAAATCTTAAAAAAATAAACCCACAGAATAATCCCTAAATTTCCATTTTAGTTATTTCTTTCCTATCAAACTATCTGCCTGCCTATAGTTACATTGTTTCAAGGGTACCTGGATTTATTTTACTCAGGTATGGTGAGACACATAGACACAGAAGTAACTGTCATAAAGGAAGAGATGTGTACTCATATTTCCCTAGAAACAGAAGACGTGCTTCATGCCACACCAGGCCACATGGGGAAGTACTGGGGTCAGTCAGGAGGCAGAGGGGGTGAGGAGAAGCATGGGCTACAGTCTTTACTATGCTTTTCATGGAGAAGAATGGGCAAGGCAAGGTAAGCAGGTTTAGGATTGGCTAGGTTGAATAATTTCAGTGAGCTCCAGAGAATAGGGGCTCATCCTAGTTGTCTGATACCTGTCCCTGGGCTGATTGGGATAGGGGAATCATGGCCCAGAGCATAAGAGCTGGACAAAGGAGGTCACTGGGTGTATGAGCAATGAATTGGTTGGTTTGCTTATGAAGGGCATGATCCAGATTCCTTTACTATTTCTAAGAATTAGCCAGCCCCAACAGGGACAGTCCCTTCACAGTCAGCAAGGCTCTAAGATGTCAAAGCATAAAAAATATAGAAAATAAAAAGTCATGATTAATACATTTATTCTGTTTTGTTTATGTTTGTGCATATGTACTAGACCAAGAAAAACAGACCTCACATTGGATCAAGCAAAACCAGGGAGCTGGAAATGAACCATGGACAATCCATAACCACTAAACTTATTCTCTAGGTAATTAAAAACTATCCATTCTCTGGCCATCAAAGCTAGCTTTAAAAAAAATCATTTTTGGATTCAGCAATAGAATTAGAATCCTAGAGTTAGAAGAAACCTTAAGAATTAGTCCATTCCTCACCGCCCCCTCCCCCACATCTCTTATTTAAATCTCTTCTTTTTCATTCCTGCTAAGCAGTGTCTTATTCCTTCTTTAGGTTTTTCTGATTGTAAGAAAGGTCTTCTGTGTATGGAACCAAAATCTGCTTCATTTTGTCACCAGCCTGTTAATTCCTGAAAGTCTGATGTCTTGCTGTACAAATACAAAAAACATTTAGCCCAGCTCCCAAAACAGCTGCTGGATCAGACAAAATGTGCATAAGGCTTTCAGAACTGATGAAGAGCCACTCGTATTTGTCACACATATTGTACATCTAAAGATGTCACTTAGGAGAATTTGTTTTCCATCTTGCTTTCTCTGAGCAGGAATGGCTCCACTGCAGGGCACCACAGTGTTGCCAATAGCCACCACTACACAGAATGTCCTTCCTGTGCACTCAAGGCTTTCTACAGAATAAATGGGACCTTGAGTAGGACATCTATATTATAAGTTGGACTCCATGCTTTGGATTGAATGGTAATGTATCTAGTTTAAGGCTGAACCCCTAGGACCTAGCTCAGTGCTGGAAAAATCATATGCACTCATTAAATCTTCATTGAGTGAATGAAAGAATGCATGGAAATGAGTACAAATTGCTAATCAAAAGCCTTTGTGCAGAATTCACTTAAGTTGAATAAATAAGACACAAGAAAATAAGGTTTGGATTGCTATTTGAAGTGAAAACACAGTCCTCCAGGGGACGAAGGTTAGGCACTGAAATCACTGATGTTGCTACAAGAAAGCAATATTTTGGATTACATTTCCTGAGCCCTCTCACCTGTTGAGCAAGGAGCCAACAGAGGGCTCCTGTGTAGCTTCAGGGAGAGAATGAGTATCAGGAACTTAGCACAGAGCCCATGGTAAGCTGTCAGCACACTCCAGATATTATTGATCTGCTACTTCTTTATAATCATGAGATTGCCCAACCCCGTGCTTGTAAAATGTAGGCCTGCAATAAATATTGATTGTTGATGATCATTTTAATGATGCCAATGGTGATGATAGTGTGATGGGAAAGTTCATCACTTAAAGACTTGGCTCCACTCACTAATAGCGCTTGTACCTAGTGAAGCACCCCGAAATGTAAGCTCTTCAGTATGGCAGAATTACTGACAAATGTGTGAGTGATGCTACAGCACCGGGGGAATATGCCTCTAAAAGAGACATCTGTTCTGAAAAAGAGGCATTGTGTGCTGTACATACATGTGTGTGTAAAGACAGGGGAAGTGGAAGTTAAGGAATAGAGGGAGAAAAAGGAAAGAGAAGGATTTTTACCTCTTCTAATAAAGACATTATCTTGTGACAGCTTTAGAATCCTTGCCATAAAGAATCAGTCTACCTGAGTGGTTGGCAGTGAATTGAAAATCCGTTGAGATTAATTTTCTGATTACCCATCCTTTTCATTTATCAAAACCTCTCTCTCTGATGTTTACAAGGAAAGGAACAGGAATAGGAGGGGGAAAATACACATTTGGAGAGCTCTTTGGTATGTGGAGTAGCTTGAGTCTTCTGGGGTGAAGGGGGAGCTGTCATTGTCTCTAGTAATCTAGAACATTCTAGTATTCAGCCTACGGAAGGGTAGACTCAAGGCCCAGATGATGGGGCTTAAACAAAGAGAATGTGCTTCTAAAATTTGGGGTGTCCATCCTACCATGCTTTCTCTCAACCCTGTATGAGCAGCTTCAACTTTTAAATTAACAAATATAGTAAAATGTTGGGAATTCCTTGGCTTTAAGAAGAAATCTTTTAGAAAGTAGTAAAGCAAAACATGATATATATATAGATAGGTAGAGAGATATAGAGATATCTATAGACTGATCTATATCTATATCTACATATATAGAGAGAAACGGGGCAAAAAGAGTGGGTGCTAACTGTTGGGTTGCAGTGAAGAGGATCCAGGTGTATATAATTAGTGACCATCGGATGGGCAACACCCTGAATTTGTCACCCAGCAGGGCCTGTGATGTAGGGGCTAAAGAAAGCTGTTTGGTCTAAATTGACAGTGGAAAGAGGGTCAGGGGCCTGTGGCACATATTGGAATCCACCCCAGCTTGAGAAGAAACTCATTTCTCTCTACTACTGTACCTATTTTCGTAACACTTTAATGCAAACTCCATAAATATGTCTTGTTGGATATTGATATATGTATTTCTGAGAAGCAAAGGAGGGTTTTAAAAGTTTGGAAAATACTAGAAAAGTTAATGCATTTCTTTGCTGCCGAACTCAAGAGCCTTTAATATAAATTCTGCACGATGGCTTTCTAAGAAAAGGGTATAGTAGGCAGGGCTTTCAAAACTCCTTTGACTGCAGAATGCTTTATTTCCAGGAGCTGCTTGTAAAGCTAGTGTATTATAGCACATGCTTCAGGAATGCTGCTTTGAAGTAGTCCCATTCAAGAGACATTCAGTGATGTCCGATCGTGTGCCATTCTCTTAGCTGACCACTCATGTCTAGCGTGGTTCAAGGACCTCTTTGACTGATGCCGGTGTAGGGAGGCACCTGGGCCAGCCCATTTCTTGGTGTGGCCCAGTTCCATAGTGTTGCCCCCTTCAGAGAGTTGGTTTTTTAGAATTTTGTTTTAGATGTTGTGGGGGATTAGTTCTCATTGATAAAACCACAACAAAAGGCTGGGGCGCCTGGGGGACTCAGTCGGTTAAGCATCTGACTCTTGATTTCAGCTCAGGTCATGATCTCAGGGTCATGCGATCGAGCCCCGCATCAGGCTCTGCCTGAGCATGGAACCTGCTTAAGACTTTCTCTCTCCCTCTGCCTCTGCCCCTTTCCTACCCCACCCACACCCCCGTACATGGGCTCTCTTTCTAACAACAACAACAACAACAAAAAAAAACACCCCCACCACACACACACACACACACACACACACACACACACACACACACACACAAATGTCTCCAAAAACAAACAAACAAACAAACAAAGGCTGAATGTATATGAATTTTTTTGTGTGTTGAACTTTGATGCTAAACACCAGACCCTGGATCCTGTAAGTTGTGCAGCTACATAGGAAGTCGTGGAATAATAAGTTTGATGTGGTGAGATGGAGCATTGCACTAGGAGTCAGAGAATCTAGCTGAATCCACATCTCAACTGTTTTTTCAGGTAGTTTGTAGCTTCATGAAATCTAAGAATGTCATTTTAATGGGCTTCAGCTTCCTCTGCTAAACGTTGAATCCCCAGAGTAGAAGAGGAGTGACATACATGTGACACATTAGCCACTCCTACCTCCTCCTACACCCAGGGCAGATACTGCTAAGTGATCAATCTTCTCAACTAAATCCAGAGATAGCCTCAGGTACCTTTGCAATACCACATTCCCACCAATCACTGAACTGAGAGCAGGGTGAAAGCAGCTGCCATTTTCATACTCGATGAACTAAGGGTCAGAGATCTGAGATTTTTGCTATCAGCAACATATACTTCATGAGAAAAGCAAAGTGTCAAGGAGAGGTAGGCACCCCTGGATTAATGAGGGAGTGCCATGGGCAGAAGCCTGACGTGTTCTCCCCGACCCAGTGGCAACTGGAGAGGAGTCACTTGGAAAATGTGACTGATTCACAACTTGGACATTTGGGAATTGACTTACAAGCAGAATGGATATTGGTAATTCTAAAGGAGCTGGCAGGGGGAGGGAATTGGAACCCAGGGGCCTGACCCCAAGCTAGGGATAACCTCCTCTTGCTTCTTCCCTGCACGTGGACACCTATTATGAGGAAGGTGGAGGCAGGTCTCAGTGAGTCTACCTGCACAGTGTGCTGGCTGGTGAGCATGTTGGACTTGGGATGTGTAAGCAGCACCCTGCAGATGAGTTTCTTTTCACGATTTCAGACATCAATTAATAAGAAAACTAAGGCTATCCAGTCTTGGATGACCTTTCCAGAGTACTCCACAGCTGTGACAGAGAGATGAGATGGTGGGAACATCCTGTTAATAACCAACATCTGAGTGAAGTGCAAATTGCTTTACACTTGTGTGGGATTAGCCTCCAAGCTCCTGTATGAGGAGGATCTGACAGTAGCTGCAACTTGGAGTGACCTGCAATCCAACACCTTCCCACTCCCGAGCCTGGAAGCCTCTGCCTACTTTTAGCAGGCAGGCCTGGATTTTGTAAGGCAGTTTCTGATTGCTTGATATTTATATGCCAGCTTACAGCTGGAGTGGGAGGTAGAAGGCAATTGACTTAGGACTGAAAAACACCATTTATGTTATAGAATCTTCTTGTGTCTTCTTGGCTTAGAGCATCCAGATTTCTCCTGAGCCATTCTAAAGGAGCTCTGGCTAAGTGGGGGAAATTTGAAGAGAAAAATATAAAAGGGGGGGTGAGAGAAAGTTTGAAGACTAGGAAAGGTGCATCGGACACTCAACAGTCACACTGAAAAGACTAGGGTCTCTCACCAGGCTGAGGGTGTTAAAGATTGTTTTTCTCTCAAAGAGCGTTTGGAGTATTGAGTTTGGGAAGGGCACTTCTTAAAACCACTATGGTCAGAGGATACCTAAATAGATTTGTTCTCTTCGAGAGAGATCCCAGGAAAGAGGTTCAGGGGAAATCCCAAGCGGCTCCGTCACTTAATAGCTGGTGACTTTGGGCAAGTTAACCTCTTTGACCCTAAGTTTATTCATATGTAAAATAGTGGTAGTGATAATCTGTGATTGTTGGGGTGACTTAGTGAAATAATATATGTGAAGTGGTTAGGACAATGCTTAGTTCATACTAAGTACTCAGTAAATGTTCCTTATGGCTGATTATTTGAACATGGTTGGGGACTAGGATACTGTGGCTAAGAGGAAGTTACCACACGAATCCCATAGGGATTACCGCTTTTCAAAGTCCTAAAAATATCATAGAATTCACTCATCATGAGCCACCAGACTGGACACAATTTCATCTCCCCTTAGGATACGGAAGACTTTTCCACGTTTTTGCAGTATCTTAGACCATTTTTAAGAGCATATCTGAATCAGAGTTCCAGCCAAAAAAAGAGTTGTTAATAAAGGAACTGCTTATAGCTGCATGGACAAAATTAGAGGTATGAGCAAGGGATGCTGAGATGCTCTGGGACCAGCAGCAGTAAAAAGCCACCACTATGCTTACTGGACAGGCAGAAGTAGCAGTGTTACCAGAATCCGGTGAGAGCTAGAGCCTTGCAGGGAGGGATTCTAGGCGATCTGTAGAGGGGAAGTGACATAGTCGCTGTCAAAATTGCAACCTGGGGCACCAAGAGGGTAAGAAAAACATACAAGCCTCTTGTTCCTCCCACTTTATGATCTCCTACTGGTGCCTCCCATTGGCTGAAGGAGGCAAGGTGGCAGAAAAACCCAAATGAAGCAATGCATGCAGGCCAGTTTCTTGGGACACAGAGCAGGGCAGAAAGATCTGGAGATGCAAAGGAGAATAACCACCACATTCACCAACTCTTGTTTCACAGATTGGGAGCACGCCATTAATGGAGTTCTGAGTTGGATAAGACACCCAAATAAACCAACCCATAATGTGGTTCTTTCACTAAGTTTGATGTCCTATAGCAAAATGAGCAGCAGTCAAAATGGCAGTTTCCAAAAAAGTGGAAATGGACCGATACACAAAGTCTGATCCAGAGGCTGGGGTGTGACACGTGGAGTAGATCCCACAGTACTTTGTTTCCTGGTCTCTGTGTACCTTGGGGCTGAGCCATAACAGTTGGTAGTATAATATTACTGGTTTTCAGACTTAACTGTGTACATTGGTTAAGATTTTTAAACTACTGGGTAGTTTAGCCATACCATAGACTGGGTAGCTTGTGAACAATATAAATTTATTTCTCATAGTTCTGGAGGCTAGAAACTCTAAGATCAAGGCACTGGCAAGTTCACTGCCTAGTGAGAGCCCTCTTTCTGATTCACAGACTGCCAGCTTCTCACTGTGTCCTCACACGGTGGAAGGGGCAAGGGAGCTTTCTGGGATCTCTTTTGTAAGGGCACTAATCCAATTCATGATGGTTTCACTCTCATTGAATTAAAAATTCACTTTCTCAGGTCCACTAGCCACATTTTATGTGCCTAATAGCCACATCTGGCTAGTAGCTACCATACTGGACAATGCAGATATAAAACATTTACATCACAAGGGAAATTTCTGTTATATAGCACTGGTACCGTGACAAAACCCCCAAGCTAAGTAGGCTGGGGCTCAAGGCAATGAGATGTGGAGTAGAAATCAGAAAACTAAGCCATTCAAACTGAGATCTCACACTGGGGAAAAGGAACAGCTGTGGAGGACAAAGAGGCGTTCAGCACAGGGAGACATATTTGTGACCCCTGCCAGTATGCTGATTGAGTCAGGATTTGCTCAGACTCTGGATGGAGGCAGCAGTCTAGAGGGACTGGGGAGGGCAAAAAAAAGGAAGAGGAAGACCCAGAAGCCATCATTGTGACACCTGAGACTCTCTGAAGGTGCTTATTTATAGAGTCATGCTCATCTTACTTACTTCTGAGCCATACTCCTAGGCAAGGTGATGTGATTTTTACTGTCCACTCTGAATGGCACAAGCCTGGAGCTATGTCAGGTGGTAAAAGGAGGCAGGTTCATCTCCAGGGTGCCCTAAATGGAACCTAGCTGACGCAAGAGCCCCTGTTAACTTGGGAGCCAGGTTAAGTGTATAGTAGGAAGATGAAGGGAGGGTTCACTCAGTAGTGAGAGAGTCATTTGTAATCTTGAACTCCCTACTCAGTTTAATCTAGAGCATTTGGAGTTTTTACCACGGTGGATGAAGAGTGCCTGTTTGGAGATAAATCTGTCAGAGAAGCCAGGATGGATGTTTCTTGAGAGAGGTAGAATGGTGTATTAGTTTATAAGGAGTGTTGTAACAAAGTACCACAGACTAGATTAAACAACAGAAATTTATTCTCTAACACTTTGGGAGGCTAGAAGTCCAAGATCAAAGTGTTGCCAGAGTTTGTGCCCCTAAGGGTGCTAGGGAGAATCTGTTCCTTGCCTGTGTCCTGGCTGCTGGTGATTTGCTGGTAACCTGTAGTGTTCCTTAGATTGTAAACACATCACTCTAATCTCTTCCTTCATGTTCAAATGGCATCTCCATGCATGTGTGTCTGTGTCCAAATTTCTTCTTTTATAAAAGACCAGTCATATTAGATCATACTCATATTACATCTACTCTAGGATGACTTCATCCTTAGTTAACAAATTACTTCTGTAACGACTCTATTCCAAATAAAGTCACATTCTGAAGTACTGCGGATTTAGGACTTCAACATATGAATTTTAAGGGATATTATTCAATCCATAACAAATTATATAGTAGAAAGAACATATATTTTGGAGTCAGACAGACTGGGTTTGAGCTTTGCTTCTGCCACTGCTTTTCTGATGCAGTTTGATTTTATTATCTGCAAAATGAGGATGATATATTTAATAGAATCATTTGTAAAGTGATAAATCAGTGATAAAATGAAGTACTTTCTTATATCACCAGTTAAGAAAAAATGCTTCCAATTAAACAATGCCATATCATCAATTATAACATGCCTTCCAAGTTTAAATACGTTACATTGTGAAATAAAAGTATATTTTAAAATCAGTGAAGGTAGGGGCACCTGGGTGGCTCAGTCAGTTAAATGTCTGACTCGTGATATCGACCGAGGTCATGATCTCAGGGTCATGAGATCGAGCCCCGTATCAGGCTCAGAGCTGGGTAGTACTGGGTGTGGAGCCTGTTTAAGCTTCTCTCTCTTCCTCTGCCCCCCCTCAAAAAATAATAAAATAAAATCAATGCAGGTAAAGACTGAAGATGACATATAAAGTGCCTCCTGTGGAAAGGTAAGAAGGTGTGCAATTAGGTGCATCATTTTTTATTTGTATCCCTTCCTTTGCCTGAGCAGAAAAGTTGTCATCACCATTGGTCACCACCCAACTTGCCATCCATTTTGAGAAGGAATGAGATAATTTACTGGGCAGGGGTCAAAAGAATTCCCCAAGGAGGTAGCTTTTATGAAGTGTGCTACTTCCACAAAATTTTTATGATTGCTTCAAATAGGGGGTATCTTCCCGAGTTTCTCTGTAGGACCCCACTCTGTATTCCTATGTTGGCTAATAAGTACATTCATGTGGATGGTTCTGAGAACCAGATAGAAAAGTTTCTCTATTTGTTTAGTTGGGGTGGGGGCAATTCTTGCATCTCTCTCGGACCCATGATATCTTTCTTCTCCAGTAGCTTTTATCTTTGGGATAAGGGCCCGTACTTCTCCAGAAACCTTAGACCACTCAGTGACTGGCATCAGTTTGGGCTCCTGCCTTTACCTTCCCCCACTAATAACATCACATTGTTTAACCTTCACAGCTCCCACCTCTTTTCCAGCCCTTGGAACCCCAGGGGGCAGACAGCCATTCTGTGCAGAGTCTTGAACTGTTTTTTTGCTTTTTTTTTTTAAGATTTATTTATTTATTTGAGAGAGAAAGAGAGAGGGGAGGGGCAAAGGGCGAGAAAGAATCTTAAGCAGGCTCCATGCCCAGGTGCTGGTGCCCTTTGAACTATTTCTTGATGACATACTGACTTTGTCCCTTGCACAATCCAGTCTCTATGGGCGGTGTTCAGGGCCCCCATTCTATCCCTAATATTGCATGACTAGCATAAATCTGAAACACAGACTTAGGAGCTTGACTACCTAGGTTCAAATCCTACCTCTTTCTTGCAAGCTGTGTGAAATTAGGAAAGTTAGAGGGTGTTTTTACCTCCCAGTAAGAGGGGATAATAATAGTACTCACTTCATAATGTTGTCATAAGGATGAAAAGAGAATTGCCTGTCAAATTATTTGAACAGATACTTCATCAAAGGAGATATACAGATGGCAAATAAGCATATAAAAAGATGTTGAATACCATTAGTTATTAGGAAAATGCAAATTAACATCACAATGCGATACCACTACACACTTATTAGAATATTGAAAGTTAAACATAACGTGTATTTCAATCCTAGGTATTTACCAAAAGAAGAAATATATGTCCATACAAATGCTTGTACATGAATAGTTAATGGCAGTTTTATGTGTAATGGCCAAACTGGAAACAATCCAAATGGCCATCTATGAAATATTACTGAGTAATGAAAAAGATGAACCACTCATGCACATAATAATGAATAAATCTCAGAATAATTATACTGAATGAAAGAATAAAGACAAAAAGACTATATACTGTATACTATAAGTTTATAGAGGATACAAACTGATCTATTATGACAGAAAGTGGACCAGTGGTTTCTGGGGAATGGGGTGGGGAGGGAGGGGTAAGAGGAAGGAGTTACAGAGGGGCATGAAGAAATTTGGAGGGGCAATGGCTATGTTCACTATCTTGATTGTGGTCATGATTTCACAAGTATGTACATATGTCAGAATTTATTGAATTGCATAATTTGAATAGATGTGACTTATTATATGTCAATTATACCTGGATAATGCATTTTTTAAGTAAGTGCCTATGACAGAGCAGGCTTTTTTTTTCTTTAAATTTTTTTTGTTATGTTAATCACCATACATTACATCATTAGTTTTTGATGTAGTGTTCCATGATTCATTGTTTGTGCCTAACACCCAGTGCTCCATGCAGAACGTGCCCTCTTTAATACCCATCACCAGGCTAACCCATCCCCCCCCTCCAGAACCCTCAGTTTGTTTTTCAGAGTCCATTGTCTCTCATGGTTCGTCTCCCCCTCCGATTTACTCCCCTTCATTCTTCCCCTCCTGCTATCTTCTTTTTTTAATTCTTAACATATATTGCATTATTTGTTTCAGAGGTACAGATCTTTGATTCAACAGTCTTGCACAATTCACAGCGCTCACCATAGCACATACCCTCCCCAGTGTCTATCACCCAGCCACCACATCCCTCCCACCCCACCCTCACTCCAGCAACCCTCAGTTTGTTTCCTGAGATTAAGAATTCCTCATATCAGTGAGGTCATATGATACATGTCTTTCTCTGTTTGACTAATTTCACTCAGCATAACACCCTCCAGTTCCATCCACGTCGTTGCAAATGGCAAGATCTCATTCCTTTTGATGGCTGCATAATATTCCATTTTATATATACACCACATCTTCTTTATCCATTCATCTGTCGATGGACATCTTGGCTCTTTCCACAGTTTGGCTATTGTGGACATTGCTGCTATAAACATAGGGGTGCACGTACCCCTTCGGATCCCTACATTTGTATCTTTGTGGTAAATACCCAGTAGTGCAATTGCTGGATCGTATGGTACAGAGCAGGCTTTTTATTAATGTTGTATTATACACTTTAGTACTATACTCAAAAATGTTTTAGATGAAATTTTTAAAGGGGCATCTCATCAAAAGCAGTACTCAATAATTGACTCTATCACCATCATACTATACCTATAGCTGCATTTTCCATTTCTTTCAAGGAATTCTCACAAATAAAATTGAATTAATGGCACCTGGGTGGCTCAGTTGGTTAAGCGACTGCCTTCAGCTCAGGTCATGATCCTGGAGTCCCAGGATCGAGTCCCACATTGGGCTCCCTGCTTAGCAGGGAGTCTGCTTCTCCCTCTGACCCTCCCCCCTCTTGTGCTCTCTCTCTCATTCTCTCTCTCTCAAATAAATAAGTAAAATCTTAAAAAAAAAACTTGAATTAAGGAAAATAGTCCAGGCTGTGAGGTCAGAAGGCATGAGTTCAAGTGCTCAGTCTATCATCTAGTACCTTGTGCTGATATTTGTCCTTGATTTTTCTCATATACAAAATACTATAAAGTCACATCACATAATTGCTATTAGAATCAAATAAAAACTGGACCTAAGCATGTTCTGCAAATTATAAAGCAACATGAATATATCAGTTATTACAGCTAGGAAGGAAAGGAGATAAGCAGACTTTTTGAAGACTGAGTAACAGAAGACCACCAAGGTTAAAATAAACCTTGACCAAAAAACCTCACAGAAGAGCAAGGGATAGACCCTACATCTCTGAAATTCCCTTATGCTGATATTCCTACATCAGAATTGACTGGGACACTCTTAAAAATGGAGGCTTCTGGGTCCCACCTTATACTTGCTTAGTCAGAATCGCTGGTGGTCGAGAATAGGAATCTGAGTTGTTTTTTAAAAAGCTGCCTGATGGATTCTGATGCAGCTGGTAGCACCAGTCAGTGGATGGTCTTTTGGAAACAATCACCTTGATCTTCATGCCTCTCAGTGAGGAACATGAGCTATTATTCTAGGCTCTATTGCTCAGATTAAACCTGGCTTCAGTCTCCAGAAAAGATAATGCATCTCCCATAATGGCTGGGAATGCAACCATCTTCTAAATAGGCATTTGGTATGGCAAGCACTTCTTCTATTAGCATCATTATTTTTCTGAGCTCCTCTATGCTCTTAGGATTCTTACTAGCTCTGAGATTATCTTTGGAAATTGTCTATCTTGGTAATGCAATTGGGTATTTCTTACTTTCTTTCCAACCAGTCATTTCCCTCAAAAAACCAAGTCATTCCATGTTGCATGTTGACAGCTTGCCTTGGATAGACTGTCAGAGGTCAGTGGCTTGATGCTAACATGAACTTATACCTATGTGGGATTGTCATCTGAAAATCAAGAAGTGAGAAGAAAAGCAGCAGGATCGGTGCACATCAGCCCCTTGTGCCATCTGGGGTGGTTAAAGCAGAGGAACAAAGACTGGAATTGGATGGAATTTCCATCTCCTATCTTATCTCAACCCGCCTAGGACTCTATTGTTACACACATAAGGAGGGAAGATTCCTTTTCTGTGTCTTGAGGATGTCAAATCCATCTAGAAGTTAGTTTTGGGGGGCTATTTCAAAATCCTCTCTCAAAAGTCACCCCATGAATATAATTAAATCTCTTATATGGCTCATGATTCTGTGAATTTGGGACAGATGTTGCAAAAATGCCTCTAGGAGTCAGGGAAACTCACTGAGGCAGAAGAGCTTGGAGAGTGAGTGCCCCATCTGAATGGGGCAGTCCCCAGTTGTTGCCATGTATGAGTGTGGCTCCACATTGCCAGATATTCTTATTTTTTTTCCAAAGGTGGGAGGGGCAATAGAAATAGTCCCTTGTATGGGACTATTTTATTTTATTTATTGTTGCCTTTTATGTTGGCAAATTAAGGAGGAAAGTACTTTCAAATGGGCCCATAAAACACCTCCAAGTCAGCTTGAACTTGCAGACTGCCAGTTTGTGGCCTCTAATTTATACTATTATTCAAAATGATGATCTTTTAACAACTGAAAAAAATTATATCAATATAGTAAATCCTTGTACCTATACAACCAGCCAGTATCACATTCAGTCCTATCCCACAGAATGAATATTATATAAAAATGTAAAATTCCATAGGGCGCCTGGGTGGCTCAATTGGTTAAGCGACTGCCTTCGGCTCAGGTCATGATCCTGGAGTCCTGGGATCGAGTCCCACATCGAGCTTCCTGCTCAGCAGGGAGTCTGCTTCTCCCTCTGACCCTCTTCCTTCTTGTGCTCTCTCATTCTCTCTCTCTCAAATAAATAAATAAAATCTTTAAAAAAATGTAAAATTCCAGCAAACCATAAGAAACTTTAAAAAAAAGATTTATTTATTTATTTTGAGAGAGAGTGAGAGAGTGAGCATGGGGAAGAGGGAAGAAGGGGAGAGGGAGAGAGAGAATCTCAAGCAGACTCCCTGCTGAGTGTGGAACCCTTCATGGGGCTCTATCTCACGACCCTGAGATCATGACTTGAGCTGAAACCAAGAGTCAGATGCTCAGCTGACTGAGCCACCCAGGCACCCCAAACCATCAGAGACTCTTAACTACAGAGAATAAACTGAGGGTTGCTGGAGAGGAGCCAGGTGGGGGAATGGGATAAATGGGTGATGGGCATTAAGAAGAGAACATATTGGGATGAGTGCTGTGTTTTATGTAAGTGATAAATCACTAAATTCTACTCCCGAAACCAATACTACACTATATGCTAACTAACTTGAATTTAAATTTTAAAAATGTAAAATTCAGTTCAAATAGAAGGTCAGCCTTCAGGAGAAGCCAGAAGAGTCAAATAACCATTGGTCTGAACAATAGCTTATTGTAAAATGCTAATCAATGGTAGGTTGGGATTTGGTGTTCTGTCTGTTGGACAGGGACCTAACCAGAATCATATTCTCCTCCTCACAACCTGTATTGTCCATCCTCTCAGGAATAGCAGGTGATGTTTCTCACAGGACAACTCTCTCTCACACACGGCCCATAGGGATGGTTGGGCCAGGGACAAAACACTGAATGCAAGAATGTCAAGGGACTGTGCCCCAAGAATTTTTTCTTTGCTGGATAACATGTATGTGCATGATATGGTTAAAGACAGTCTTCCCTTCAGTTTTTGAGAGAATGTTTCTCTGTACTCTAATGAAAGTGCAGGAAATGTTTTTCCCAGTTTGTGCTAATGAACAACATTGGGAAGTATCCAATAGACCATGTTTCTATTTGAAAGCCAAAAGTACATGTAGACTCCAGTTGATTTATAAAATATGAGTAATGGATATCCCCAGTTGGGATATACTGTAAGATCTTGGGTTAGCTATAATTTGGGTTAGCTGTCATTAAGATCTTGGGTTAGCTTTCCAGAATATAAATAGTGTTGTAAATGGTGTTTTGACATGTGACAGACATAGAAGGAAAGAACCTTAATAGTAAGGGTACCGGTAAAAACAGATGGCATACCCAGAGAGTTTCATCTAAAGGGCTAAACTCTTTAGAGAGGGATGCTTTCTGGGGGCATGGGCAGGGATAAGGGAGCCAACAAAGGATAGTGATTAGGGATAGCAACAGTAGAAAGTCATTACCACCCCCTGGTCTGAAGAGTCTAGAGAGGGAGGGGGCATTGTGTTACCAGGACCCGCAAAAGCTCCCTCTGTGGAAGGGAGTCTACTAGCAGGCTCTATGTGTGCAGAGGCATGGTACTGCTGCCAGTACATCTCTATCCTCCCACCATCTGATCTCCTGCTAAGTCCTCCCTTTGGCTGATTCAAACCAGAACATAGAGGGCAAGGAAGTCCAGGGAATTCCATCCATAGAGGTCAGCCTCCAGGATCAAGAGTAGGGTGGAGAGTAGGGAGATATGGATCTGAGAGAGGGGGGCAAATGGAGAGTTATTATCACAGAAAGCAAGGGGAGTCATAACTCATGGAATGTTAGAGCAGGAAGGGGCTTTTCATCTTCCAATCCTCAAATCTTCATTTTGTTGATGAGGAAACTGAGGCCCAGGGAATTGAAATGACTGAGTAACCATTATAAACCCAATAAAAGCCATAGTTGAGACCAAAGGCAGTCATCTTCATCCCCATTCTCATGGCCTTTCCACTTCATTATGCTAGGAATCAGGTGTTGCAAAACTCATATTAGAGTAGGGTTGGCTAAAATGGGGTGCCTACGTGGTCTTTTGCCATTTCTGTGCCCATCAGACATGACTAATCTATTACAGATTTCTTTCCTCCTGAGCCCAGATGTGCTTTCAGACTCCTTTTCATCCTAAGGCTCCAGGTAGTCACTAATAATTGATCCATCTTGTTGCCTTATTACCTAACAATATAACATGCTTTAAATCTTTAAATGCAAAGCTTCAGATTATTCTGAAAGAAGATTTCCCTCCTTGAAACGTGGCTCATTCTCTGAGGGTGCCTCCTTGTAGGCTTTCAAACAGCTAGCTCTTGTGACTCAATGGAGGGCATTTATGGTTTGGAAGAAGGGAAGCACCATAAGATTATTTCACCTAAAGGGTAATAATAAAAAGCCCTAATCCTGGTGGGGTTTTCTCTTCTTCTCTCCTTGCAGGTTGACAGAACAGAAGTGATTCGCACCTGCATAAACCCAGTGTATTCAAAACTGTTCACTGTGGACTTTTACTTTGAAGAGGTGCAGCGTCTGCGGTTTGAAGTTCATGACATCAGCAGCAACCACAATGGGCTGAAGGAGGCCGACTTCCTGGGTGGCATGGAGTGCACACTTGGCCAGGTGGGTCCACAGAGGACCTTTCCCACTCTTTGCCTCCTTGAGGCCTCTCTTCCTCCCCTTTTTCCTCTCTCCTCGCATTCTTTCTCCTTTGGTTTTATTTTTCCTTTACATGTAGCATTTTATGAGTTCCCATATACTGTCATATCCAGTATAGCTAACAGTTATATTTACATAAGGATGATGTGGCAAATATGGGAAGACCTACTTACTTTGCAAAATTAACCATTTTCTCTTCTGAATTCCTTCATTGTGTCAGTTATCTCACAACTATATATTGAGCATTTACTATGCTCTGATTGTGTGCTATAGTCTTATTCTGTTACATTATAAATTTCCATCTCCCAAATCAGCTATGAGAACCCTCATACAGAGAGTATTGCTCAGTTACATGTATTCTAAGCTTCTGGTACCAGAAATAGCCCAAGAGAGGAGCTAAATAGATATTTGGTGAATGAATAAATGCTTTTACTTAATGCTCACAATGATGTGAAATAAACTTCATGATTATATCAATTCATCAGTGAGAAAACTAAGACTCAGAATGGTTAAGCCTAAAGCCACACACTAATAAGTGGCAGAACTAGAACTCAAACCAGGTTGGCTCCACTCCAAACCCCATAATTCTTCTTCATGACACCTTTCCTTTTTCCTTCCCTTACTGTTGTACCCAGAACTTTAGTAGGTGCTGAGGAGAGATCTAAATGAAGAAATAGTCCTTATGCCCAAGAAGTGGACACTCTAATTGGAGAAGGCACACTATATGTACCTAAAATAGATAATGCAATTTAAGCCATAATGAGATAGAATGTCCTGGACTTATTTCATAGGGTGTGGGCCTTCAGGAAGGGAAAGCTTCCGGCTAGGTAGAATCAAAGAACGCATTGTGGATTCAAACTTGGGGGAAAAAAAACATATATATATATATATACATATATATATATATATGGTCCACAGATTGAAAAAAAGGAGGAGGAAGGACTTTCAAGTAAGAAATCAATATAAACAAGGCATAGAGGTCAGAACAACCATGGCAGGGGTAAGGGGCAGAGGAGAGCAGGTTCATTGAATCAAAGTCCAATGCTGATTTACTGCAAAACCAGTGAAGCTTGAACTTCAGAGCCCCTCACTTGGGTAGACTGCAAAGCTATGTGTTACATTTTTATTTGTAGTCTTACACTTTTTTCTCAAAGGATTCCAAATTATATAAACCTCAAGCCCCATAAAACCTGCATCAATCCCATGCAGAGACAAGGGTCTGGTTTAGGGATTAGTAAGAAAGAACCTGCCTGGCAAAAAGATGACAAGCATGCATGTCTGTTTGTTTTTACCATGACTCGTGTCACTTATCACTAACTTTTCCCATGTGAGCGCTGAGTGACAAAACAGACAATGTCCTCAGATACCTTTTTCAGCAGATATAGTGATTACTTTCATTAGATTTTTCTTTGTTCTTTTAATGAAAGCCAAAAGCCTAATGTAGAAGGATGGCGAGGGGAGGCAGAGGAGGAATCTGGGATTTTCTCCATCAATATAATCTCTCTCATGACTTTTGAAAATAGTTGATAGCAGATAGTGCAAGTGCCAGGTACAATGCTTAATAGATAGTAGGCATTCAATGAATGAATGGTGGATTTGAGGTAGAATTCTGTAATGTATAAATAAAGTAAGGTGATTAAAGTGGCATCTCTCATAGATATAAATGAGCCACTCCCAAGATTCTCTTTTAGATTACGGACATCCCCTTATGTATAAAAGTTATATTCTGCCCTAAGAAACAAACGTAGATCCATGTAGGAATCATGTGAATCAAAGATCTTTTCCATCAAAAGATTGATCATTTTGTCCATGTGAATGACCCTCAAACTTGCATCTTTAGTCTCTCACAACCCTCATCTTTCCAGCGGGCAGTAAGTCCTTGACCCTCTACTTTGTGCCAGGCATTGTACTGGAGGTCAGTGGTGTAGTGTTAAGTCAAAAACATTGTCCCTACCTTCAAGCAGCTCACAGTCTAGTTGTGGATAAATATGGGAAGCAAATACTTAATTAAATTACACAAACAATTAGATTACAAGCATTGTAATTATTGTTAAGGAGAAGTATAGAATAGGAGAGCAAAGATTGAGAGCATGGTGTCAGGTGGAGAGACGATCAAAGAAGGATTCCGAAGGGAAGTGACATTTACACCAAGACTTGGAGAGTGAGTGCATCAGGTGAGAAGAAAGAGGAAACATGTTCCAGGCAGATGAGAAAATTATATACAAAGACTGTTGATTCAGGAAGAAGTTTGGCATATGGTACATAGTATCTTCATTTGGGTTTCCCAAGAAGCTAACTCTGAGACAGGAAGTCAAAGGAGGTGAAGGAGATGCCACAGCAGAATGAGAAAGTAAGACAGGAAAAGGAAGGCAGCCTGTAAGAGTGTTGTCAAACCAGCTACCACTGTGGCCTACTGGAACTTAATTCTGCTGGGGAAATTCTGGAAGCCAGTATAGAGCAAACACCACAGAGTTATCTTACCCCAGAGATGATGGAACTTGGGTATTTATATACTTGGAATACATAGTCCATCAGTCACTGAGGGCTGTTTCCAGGGTTGATTGAACATCAATCCCCCAGTATTTCTGGCTTATTGCTTGGGCAGCAATGCAGGCTCCAAGTAGCCCAAGAAGCTTACAAGCAAAGAAATACAGGTGCTGGTGGTCAGACGTTAGTGATGTGCACTGAAGTCATAGGCCCCGGGAAATGAGCAGGGCATTGACGGCATCTGTGACACAGAGGCACTCAGCTGCCTACCCAATAGCCAATCACTCCACTCTTTTAGCCATTAGGCCCTAATCATTTTCAGATAATTTTCTATCATCTGTCTGTGTAGAAAATAGCCCTATCTCTAGCTCAAGGGTGAATACTGAGTAATCTCAACTAATCATATGAATCCCATTCCCTTTTGCCAGAGATTGGTTTAGGGGTGGGCTTGTGGCCAGTTCTAAATCAATAAGACATGACAGTTTTTCTTAGAAAGCTGTTCTAGCCTAAAAGAGAGAGAGAGAGACATCCACATATGAAGAAAGAGTTGTCTGCCTGTGATTCCTGGAACCACTGTAGCCATTTTGTAGCAAGGGTGAGGATGAGAGCAACCCTAAGGTGAAGTCAGAGCCAGAAGAGGTGGAAGCACTGGCTGACATATTGCACCTGGAGCCCACCCTATCTGTGGACTCCTTATCATGAGAAAATAAAGTGTCCTATTGTTAAAGTTGTTTGGGGTGGGGTTTTCCATTCCTTGAGCTAAAAGCATAATGATTGATATAGAGTATACCAGTGAAAGTGTATCACTGAAAAATGGATGGACTGTCTGGAGTGGGGTGAACAAAAGGAAACTGGGGGAGTGCATTGGCTTAAATTTTTTTAAGCCCTCAAGATGAGGAATATATGGAAGTGAGCACTCAGGGTAAGATTACAAATAGTACTTTCTAAATATATCTTGATACTTTTGAAAGAGCTTCCATACTGACCATTTCATTTGATCCTCTTGACAATGCTGGGAAGACAGGTGGCGTCATCTGCATTTTATAGTTGAGAAAACTGAGGATCAGAAATATTTAGTGTCCTGACAGAGCCAATACCAGAAGTCAAGATCTTTTGGTCCCTAATCCAAAGCTCTTTCTTCTGCCATAATTTAAAGAAGGATAATGGGGAGAGGCCACATGTTCTGAGATCTCTTTCAACATCTGGCTTTGGTGAAGCAAGTGAGAAACAAGTCAAACTTGTTCAGTGTAACCCTAAGCCATGTTTCCCAAGCCACATTGCTTTCCCGCCCACCCCAGGTGACACACTAGCCTCTCTGAGTATCTTGTATATTCATGGGCAACAACCCTTTTATATTATCAGCCATATGATAGGTATGATTGACTTTTCCATACTTTTGGGGTGGGCACTAATTTGCTGAAATCAATCAGATGATCCCATTTTTGTGGCTACAGTGATTAGTTCAGTGAAGGTATATAACTAATCAGAAAGTGAAATGTAAATACATATTTGCTAGAGCCTTCTGAGAAAGATAAGGTGAGCCTGTAAGGTCTAGAAATGGTACTCTTCAAAGGGAGAACATGGTGCTGCTGGGGGAGGAAAAGGAAGGGTGATAACATGACAAAATGTGGGTGAAAAGGAAAGAGGCTGGCACCTTGAAGGGAAGAACAGAGAAATAGAGAGAAATCAGGTCATATTCCTTGCATACTAGATGGTGTCCTGTCTGAAGCCATTTGTTCCTGGGAATTTTGGCCAATAGCTTCCCTTTATTATTTAAATCATTATGAGCTAATTCCTTTTGCCACTTGCAACATGGAGTTCTAACTAATCGAGTTATATTCCATAGAACCCCTTCTCTAGGCCTTAGGGACATTTTCAGACTCCAAGATCCTAAAACCCATCTCCACTCATTTAGTAACTTCATTGAGAAGTTCCTTTTTCTATCATTTCTTTCTTAATTAACATTTATTTTTATACATATCGTCTGGGCCCCCAGCTAGATTACAAGTTTCTTAAGGCAGAAGCCATAATCAGTACTTCATGTCAAATGCAACACCATGCTTTATATATCACACATGCTCAAGCCACATTTATTGATTAGCTTATTTTGAAAATTTTAGATCAGTATGAACTTTTATTTTAAGATGTAAGTTCCATTCAATCACGTATTCATATTTCAACAAGCATTTAGCAAGTGCCCCAGTTATACCAAGTACCCCGGTAGGTGCTAGAGACACAAAAATGGAAAAGACAGAGGCCTGTCCCCAGAAGAGCTTATAATTAGCTGGGAGACACAGACTGGTAAATAAATAATTAAAATGCATGTTACTTTGTGCTACAACAGAGATGCGTTCCAGGGGCCACAGGGGAAAGACTTACCTCTACCTAGAGGGAATCAGGGAGGTCTCGTAAGAAAGATGACTCTGACCTGAGTCTCAAAGGATGAGTAGGAATTCGGCAGCAGAGAAAAGAAATAAAGACTCTGGGCAAAATGACCAGGACACACAAAGGCATGGCAGCACAAGAATAACAAAGAACTCTAAGTGACTCAACATGGCCAGATGGTCAAGGAAGGGTGGAAAACAGATAGGGGAGGCTGGAAAGGAGAAGAAGAGCCAGACCAGGAGGATTTAAGTGCCTTTCTCTAAAGTTTGGAGAGCTTGGATGTGCTGCACTGGAGATCCTGAAGGATTTTGACCAGGGGGAGAACAAGATTGGATGTGTGTATCAGAAAGATCACTTTAGCGTTCCTGTGAAGTCTGGATGGGAGAGAGTGGATTTGGAGCCAGGGAAACCAGTGAGGAAGCTCATGCCATAATAGGAAGAGACGAGAGGGCAGTGGTGACGCAAGTTGAGGAGGCCCAGGCAAGAGTTTGGCCAAGAGCAGCATCAGCAAGCCTTGGTGTGCAGGTAGCTGGCTGTGGTTACTGGAGAAGTGATTTGCCTCTCTTTCAGGAGAATCAGATTGAGGAGTGGAGTGGGGAATAAAATGTGCTGACATGTTAAGCCTTTGATGACTGTGGAGAATACAGAGGAGGTTGCCAGTTGGCACCCAACCGCATGGATCTGGAACTGATACAAATTTGAGAGTGGACTCCCTATAGCACAGGTAGCCTGAAAGTGGCTGAGATCCCTCAAAGAGACTGTTTTTATTTTTAGAAGGAAATTCATTGAACATTCAATATGTGAACAAATCATAAAGGATTTTTTTTATTATTATTATGTTCAGTTAGCCAACATATAGTGCATCATTAGTGCAGGGACCATTGGGGAAGGGAGGGAAAACCAAATGGGAAGAAATCAGAGAGGGAGACAAACCGTGAGAGACTCTCGACTCCAGGAAACAAACTGAGGGTTACAGAAGGGAGGGCGGTGAGAGGATGGGGTAATCGGTGATGGGTGTTAAGGAGGGCACGTGTGGTGATGAGCACTGGGTATTATATGAAACTAATGAATCGTAAAGGATTTTTTTTAAAAACTGTTGAGTATGCGAGGACATCTCTCCACATTCTTTCAGATAAAAGTGTGAACTCAATGTTAAATTTTGGTATGAATAGGAGCTTTCTCTTTTTTCTAAACTGTACTCTCTAGTATGATCCAGCAGAAAACAAACAAACAAACAAAAAACCCACCACAAAACACAGAAAGACCAAAAAACATTAGTACTTTCCTTCTTCATCACTTCAGTGGTTCAAGATTTTTTTTCCTTGTACTGCTTAGTTAGGCAGGGAAATGGCTGGATCCAGGAGCTGCTGAGCTGCTGGAGGAATGGCACATTCAGGGTCTGAAGCACTGTTTCATAATGCTTAAATGCACCCTCTGTGGAGCCTCATGGGCTAGAGTCAAATCCCAGCTCAGCTGCTCTCAAGTTGTGTGTCCACAAGCAAATTCTTGCCGCCACTTAAGCCTCAGCCTCTTCATATGCAAAGTAGAGATAATAATAGAGCTGGTCTCAAGAAATATTGTGAGGATCGAGTGAGAAAACACATATAAGGTGCTTAGCAGAGTCCCCAGCACAGAAAGAGCATTCAGGATATGGAAACTGTGATTCAGGATTTGAGAATCTAGGAAATGATGGGGAAAACCAACATATCTAGGGGTTAGCTTTGTTTTAGGAGTGAAGGTGGAAGTGAAAAGGGTGAAAATGTTATGACAGAACACCCATGTTCTGGGCAATTAGTAAAACCGAACTTAGGACTTTCCCTCAAGTTTGTTGAAAATTTTATTTAATCAAAGGAGTCAGTGTGTGTGTGATGTGTGTAATATTTAGTTTACTCAGACTATTTTTAAATAAAATTGGTTTCAACTCAGATCTCTGAAATAATTGGGGGTAGGTATTCCAATTCCTGCCTTAGCACAACTAAGGCCCAGAAGGAGAGATAAAGTGACATCCCAAAACCCATGCTGGAAGTCACACATTCAGAGCTGTCTCCTCAAGGCCATCTACAGGTACTTGCCCTGTCCATGTGAGCTGGCCACATTCTCACTCTGCCATGTGAAACAGAGGGACTCGTGGCTTATAGGAAAGGAAACTAGCAGCCCTCAGCATGCTAGAAACTGGCATTGGCCTTGAAGTTGCGGATAAGCACAGCCAGTGACTTAGCACTGAGCAATAACGCCAAATGAAGGATCATGTCCTCCAAGAGCACTACAGGCAGAACTGTGTGTTCTCAGCAGATGGATGAGGGGGGCGAATCACAGAGATGCAGTGTGCCCAGAAGGCTGTGTACTCCTTCTGGGTGAGCTTGGAGACTGTCCTTGGATTTCTGTTGGTGGAAAGGACACCAGGAGCTAAGTCCCTCTCCGGCTGCACCCAATAGAGGGCATGCCAAGGAGAGCTGAGATGAGCCCTCACCATCTAGAACAGCAAACAGAGAGAGACACAGCGAGAGAGGGAAACACAAGCAGGGGGAGTGGGAGAAGGAGAAGCAGGCTTCCTGCCGAGCATGGAGCCCGATGTGGGGCTCAATCCCAGGACCCTGGGACCGTGACCTGAGCCGAAGGCAGACGCTTAACAACTGAGCCACCCAGGCGCCCCAAGCAGACCTTTAATGTGGTGCCTTCACTTTCTTTCACTGCTTACTAACTAGTCCAGTCATCCTTGAAGTCTTCCACTTCTTCATGCACCAAATGCAGTGGGGACACTGAATCAGAAATAACAAGAACAGTAAATGTAGCACAGTCAACTTTCTCGAGGTACTCGTATTTACCAGTCACTGGGCGGGGCATTTGCTATACTGCACTTAAATTAATCAGCTGGACGTCCCTGGGAAGTAGGCACTACCATTATCCTCATTTACATTTGAGGAAACACACTGAATAAAGCTGGGGAACTTACTTAAGGCCACACAGCTAGTAAATGGTGTAGCTGGAACTCAAATGCAGATCTGTTTGGCTCCAAAGCCCCTCATAGCTCGTCACTAATTAGTATAAATTGGAGTGTAATATCTATTAATGCAAAGCCAAGTCAGAGTTGACCTTGCTAAGATTTTATTTGGGTTATTTTTAAGTTTGTTTTGTTGTCTTATGCGAAGCTGATAGGAATCCTCTTGCAAAAAAGAAAAACAGCCTTGGTCATTTTTCCTCCAAGTTTGCAAACTGAATTTACTCTAAATACAGCATGGTTTCTTAAATAGTATCAATGTCTCAATCTCCCAAAACCAGAACCTTATAAAGTCAGCACCCAGAGGGTGCCTCCTCCTGGTCTGGTCTTTTTGCCCTCAACCATGTTGAGCACCCCATTAACCAAATTCAGTGGTTGCCCTCGGGTCTCATCATTGCTTTTCTTGTGGGCATTTCCTCTTCTCCATGGCTCAGAGTACAATTACAACTGTCCACCTCTCTTCACTGCCATGTAGTTGTACTTTAGTGTATTTCTTCCCCCAAAGTTCAGAGGACATCTGTTAAAACCAAGAATGTCCTGCTTTCTGTCGTCATGAGTGGGGCAGGGAAATCTGTGATTCCTTAAAGGAGTCCTAGGCAGTCTGGGGGGCTCCAACCCTCACTCATGAGAGAGGAATCATGCACTGCCTTCCCACAGAATAACAATTCTCAAACTTGAGCTGTAATCAGAATCCCTGGAGGCTTCTTAAAACCCAGAGTGCTGGGCCCCCACCCTCAGAGTTTCTGATTTAGTGGATTTAGCAAAAGACCTAATCATTTGCATTACTAAGATCCAAGGTGATGAGGATGCTACTGGTCAGGGGCCACAGTGTGAGAAACGCCCCCCCTCCCCCGCCCCCGCATAATCTTGGGGGAGGAATGCTAATAAGTCTTGGGTACTGAATCACTAGTTTTAATTATGAAAGAACTAACATTCAGGGCAATTATCTGGAGAAATTAAGGAGGACAAAGAAAACATCTAGAGAGCAGGAAAAAAAGTTGCTTCATAAGGTTTACAGTCTCACAAAGGATCATGTACAGGAATTTGGAATTTACATTCTTGGTGAAGATCCTAACTCCCCTCCACTAAGTATAATTCAATGGACCTATTAGCTGGGCTGTTGGTTCCTTTCCTGACACAGGTGAATGTTAGGATTACATCAACCACGGTGGCCCCTGAAAGGACTGGCAGACCACAAGGTGTCAGTGGTCAAGGGGAATTTGGTCTCAGGTGGGTTGGACCCAACTGGTTGACACTGGGGGTATGACGATGCCGAGGGTGCTATCCAAACCCAATGTAGTGCTCACATTGAGATTCCACAGTTTGATATTTTGTTGCATAACATCTAATATCCTCATGGCATAAAATTGATGGCCCAGGGAAGTCAAATTTACACATTACAGCAAGCAACTCATTTCCCTTCTGCTTCTCATGTGAACAGCTTTCCCTAACTTTGGGAAGTGTGAGGGCAAGGTTTTGGGGCAAGGTATTGGCTGAGGCTGTGCTCTCTGTCAGGTTTTTGAGAGAGCATTCTGTAGATGCTGCAGGTAAAGCCTTAGTTCCCACCCCCCTACCCCTTTACCCAGGGAGGAAGGTTGGCTTGGGTAATCTGATTCTGATCTTTTGTAATACCATTTTTGATTACAGGAGAGACCATGGAGGGCTTGGAGCACTAATAAGGAATAAGTTCAGGATGCATCACTGGAACTGCCAAGAGGTTCTGACATTCCCCCAAAGCCTGGAATCCCCAGTTGAAGTCTAATTTGGGAAAGAGAATATTTTTATTTTGAATTAGCCTGGTAAAGTTTAGGGGGAGAAGAAACAGTAACTGCTTGGGTTACAAAATCATTTCCAGGAGTCTTAGTTTCAGATTCAAGGACAAAATGAGGCCGGTATGAATTCATTAATTTGTTTTGGATGGAATGTGAGCCTTTGGGGCTTCTCTGTACGTGAGGGCAGGGCAGGTGAGGCTGTGAGTGCGCTGATTCATGTGCTTCACCCACCCTTCCTTGGCATGCTCACAAGAGGCTGAGGTCAGCACATATTACCAAACCAGTTATTAGAAACAAGGGAGCAGAATTCCTCCAAATCCCTCTCTCCCCAGTGAGAATCAAACCCAGAAAATGAGTATTACAATAAATTTGCATACAGAACTCCAGTAGAATCAGAAAAGCTTGAAATGGGGAGGAAAACCAAAGCAATGTTGAGTCTAGCCAGATCAGTGTGGGAGGCTGCTCTCTGGTGCTCCTAGCCTCTGCTTAACTACTTCCAAGGAGGGGGAATTCATTCTCACGTATCAGGTATCCTGATAACCTTAGGGTAACTTATGACTGCATTTGCCCCAGGCCATCCTAGTTTTTACCTATTGTCGTGATTTAATTGTTAACACTGTCCCCTTTCATTTTCAAAAGTGCGTCAGTTTAGACAATAGAGTTTATGGTCCCTTTATGATAACAAATCACTTTCATAGCTAACATTTACTAAGTGCTGATCATGTGCCATGCATTCCTGAGCTTGGTGCTATTGACCTTAGCACCATCATCATTGTTACTATCATCACAGGGCAACACACGTGTCCTAAGGGGCAAAGTCAAGATTTTGGATTCATATTCAGAGTACTTAGCAGTTCCTCCCGTACCCCTAAGCTATACTACCTCTGGGCTTCCATTTGACAAACTCAGGAAGAAGAAGATCCATATCCCTTTACAGATCTCCCAAATCTTCCTGCTGACTTTCTCATAAGCAAGCGGTCAGTTGCAAGGAGCAGACTGATATTCTGGGGGCCTTTTTATAACCCAGGTATCATGTTGTGTGAAGCCAGTATCTTTCCCACTTGATAGATCAAGAACTAGGCTGGAAGATCTCAACTAATTCATCCAAGATCATGCTGACAGCAAGTTGTGGAGCTAAGATTCACACCGGAGTTGATCTGATTTCAGTACTTGCCTTCCCATTATACCACATTGCCTACCACACTGCATTCAATTTCTACAACCCTTTGCAGATTGGAAAAAGTGGATTAACAATTCTCCCTAAATGTTATCACCATGAGACTGCTAAGCAAGGTCAAGAAGGAAGCAACCTTTTTCACGAGTTGATGAATTGACTCCTATATCTAAACAGTCTCTTTCTCCCAGCTCAGGAAGACCTGTGACATCCATGTGCAAATAGACACCCCACTCGTGAGTATTTATCTGAAATACTCCTAGACCAAAAGGGTCTGAGCGACTTGTAGTGTTAAGGCCTTATCCTTCCCTTGGCATGGACCTATTGTTCATATACCAATTAAGGATAACAATCAGATTTAAATAACTGGTATGTATTCATTCATGTGTTCATTCATTATTCATTCACTCAATGAATAATGCACTTAATGCTAGCAGTGATCGTTTAAAAGCTTATATACACTTATTCCCTCATCCAAATAATTATGTATGAATTTATTCATTCATTTACTGGGCACTCACTGCATGCCAGATACTCTTCTAGACACTAGGGCATCAGCTGTGAACAAAGGGAACAAAGCTCCGTTCTCATGGAACTTATCTATTCCTACATAATATAATAACAGACAATAATAGTACTCTGGAGGAAAACCCAATAGGATAAGGAATAGAGAGTGGTAGCAAGGGGGCAGTTGCTAATTTAGATAGGAGAGTCAGGGAGGACCCTTTCTGAGCAGAGACCAGAATGATGTATGGGTATAAGCCATGTAAAGAAATCTAGAAAAGTGTTTCAGGCAGAGAGCAGAGCAACTGTTCTTATATAGTACTGCCAGACCCTATGCACGCATTATCTCATTTAATCCTCAAAAATCCCTGAGGGGAATGTGCCATTATTTCCTCATTTTTTGTTAACCTCCTGAACTTTGAAGCTTGCTTAAGTGCACACCATTTTTAAAAATTTTTTATTGTTATGTTAATCACCATACATTACATCATTAGTTTTTGATGTAGTGTTCCACGATTCATTGTTTGCATATAACACCCAGTGCTCCATGCAATATGTGCCCTCTTTAATACCCGTCACCAGGCTAACCCATACTCCCACCCTCCTCCCCTCTAGAACCCTCAGTTTGTTTTTCAGAGTCCATCGTCTCTCATGGTTCGTCTCCCCCTCCGATTTTCCCCCCTTCATTCTTCCCCTCCTGCTATCTTCTTTTTTTTTCTTAACACATATTTCATTATTTGTTTCAGAAGTACAGATCTGTGATTCAACAGTCTTATACAATTCACAGCACTCACCATAGCACATACCCTCCCAATGTCTATCATCCAGCCACCCCATCCCTCCCACCCACCACCACTCCAGGAACCCTCAGTTTGTTTCCTGAGATTAAGAATTCCTCATATCAGTGAGGTCATATGATACATGTCTTTCTCTGATTGACTTATTTCGCTCAGCATGACACCCTCCAGTTCCATCCACGTCGTTGCAAATGGCAAGATCTCATTCCTTTTGATGGTTGCATAATATTCCATTATATGTATATATACCACATCTTCTTTATCCATTCATCTGTCGATGGATATCTTGGCTCTTTCCACAGTTTGGCTATTGTGGACATTGCTGCTATAAACATTGGGGTGCATGTACCCCTTCGGATCCCTACATTTGTATCTTTGGGGTAAATACCCAGTAGTGCAATTGCTGGATCATATGGTAGCTCTATTTTCAACTTTTTGAGGAACCTCCATACTGTTTTCCAGAGAAGTGCACACCATTTTTAAGTGCAGGAGCCGTGAATTGAACCAAGGCCTCCTGACTCCCAGACAACATCCCCACTGCAACTACTGAGCAGTTGTGTGCCTTGGCCAGTCTGCAACACTTGCCTGCACTTTTTTTTTTTTTAAGTAGGCGCCGTGCCCAGTGTGGAGACTAGTGCAGGGCCTGAACTCACGACCCTGAGATCAAGACCTAAGCTGAGATCAAGTGTCGGACTCAACCGATTGAGCCACCCAGGTGCCCCTGCCTAAACTTTTAATGCAAGATTGAGAAAATGATCCCTAAGAAACGTCTGCAAAGCCTGCATCATCCCTCTGATATTTTGTCTGATTCTGGTCCTTTGTAATGCTTTTGATCACAGAGGAGACCCGAAAGGGTTTGGCACACTACTAACCAGCAAGTTCAGGACGCCCATGGGTCCACAAGGATGGGGAGTTTAAATCTTTGTGTCCCCAGGTGCACCAAATATGGAACTGTAACAACTTCTAGAGTCTTTTGCTCCCAAGACCCTCCCTCAGCTCTGTTGCAGGGCCCACATCTCTGGCTCCTCCTCCAGACATGCAACAACTTTTTCCATGTGATATCCTTGTAAACCAAGCAAGAGGGCGCCTGGGTGGCTCAGTCGGTTGAGTGTCTACCTTCAGCTCAGGTCATGGTCTCAGGGTCCTGGGATCGAGTCCCTGTCAGGCTCCCTACTCAGCAGGGAGTCTGCTTCTCCATCTACCCTTCCACCCTGCTTGTGATCTTTCTTTCTCTCAAATAAATAAATTTTTTTAAAAAGCAAGATTTTCCATCCCTCCACCCCATTATTTGTAGGGAATGGTTTCATTGTTTTTCTGTACATAAAGGCAAGACAAGCCATTTTTAAAACTATTCAGAAATACACAAAAATACTAAAATCATCCTTCATCGCAACATTGAGAGATAGCTAGTAAACATTCTGGTGCGTATTCTTCCAGATTTTTTCTATGTATGCACAAACATACAGTTCTTTTTTTAAATAACCATTTGGTCATTTATACATGCCTTTTGTTGCTTGCTTTTTTCTCATAAAAATATATCATGAACACCTTTCCATGTTAATGTATATATTTCTGCATCATCTATTTTAAGGGCTACACAGTATTCCATGATCCAAAAATCATGTGAGGTGTCCCGTATGGTGGGTATTAAGACTGTTTCTGGTTTCCCACAATTATAAACAACCCTTGAATGAGCATTGTATTATATATATCTTTATGCCCTCTGATATTGATTTTTTAGACTAAATTAATAACTTTAATATTCGGGCATACATTTTAAGGTCCTTGATACAAATCGCCAGGTATGTGTGTAGAAACATGGCAGCAACTGCCACTGCCCCATACAGCCCACAAAGGTATTCTTTTTCATGCCTCTTCCATAACACCTCCCACTTTTAATCTTGTTCCTTTTGAAGCCTCAAACAGCACAGGGAAAAGAAGGCCACTGCCCTAAACTGGATGTCACCCGCTCTAGAGGCTCCCTAGCCCCAGCCCGAGCAGGGAGGACACAGAGGAGTGTGACCCCTCAGCTCCTTCATGGTCCTGGAGGTGGGGCCCCCACAGGGTTTGTCCAGAGGCTACAGGTAGAATGAGGAAAGGAGACATCGCCCTGAGTCTCAGCCTTGGAAGGTTGCCTCACTCTCAGACTGTATCCTCTCTCTCCTTCATAGATCCCCCAGTAGCTCCTGCCCCCCCCATTTCTCATCCAAACACTGGAGACTCCCAGCTCAGGCCTCTCCCTTGAACCCCAGACTCATGTGTTCAACCCTATCTAGATACTAATTCTACTCAGATGACTCACAGACATCTCGGACTCCACAGCTCCAACCAAGCTCACCATCTCCTTTTGCTCTCCCTGCCCCTCCTCCACTGTGCCCCACTCAGGAAATGGCACCTCCAGCCTCCCAGATGGGGAGACCCCAAACCTGGGAGTCTTCCCTCGTGTCACTCACTCTCTGTGCCCCACAGCCTTCCCATCAATCAATCACAAAACCCCATCAATTCAGTGTGTTAAGTATCTTTATTATCCACCCCCTTCTCTGTCTACTGCCACGACCCCTGTCTAAGCCAATCAATGACTATAATTATCTCTATGTGGAGATTGATAGGGTAGGAGAGGAAAGAGGAGGAAGGAACGTTTTCTAAGCACCAGTATTTGCCTGATGCTGAGAGGTTGTTAATACTCATTATGTACATGATAAACCAACAGAGTAGATAATATCACCATTTTACAGAAAAGGAAATTGAGGCTCAGAGAGGTTAACCTGCCTGGTCCCACACCAGACTCAGCCATCAGAGCCTCATGTGTGATTATATAGCAAAAACGAAGCTAGGGGACCAGTTGAGTGGCTCTTGCAGTGGTTGAGAGGGAACTCCCTCCATGGTAAGTTCTTTGAGTGCAAGGAGTGAGTATGAATCGCTTTGCATATCTGGTAGGGTTTAGCACAGGGCCTGCTTCTGTCATTTATGGGAGGCAGAAGAGTGTAGCAGTTAAGGGAATGGAAATGGATTGACTAGATTCAAATCCCATCTCTGCTGCTTCTTGGCTCTGAGACCTTGAGCAAGTTACCTAGCCTCTCTGTACTGGGCTAAATGGTGGCCCCCCCAGAAGATATGTCTACATCCTAACCCCATAACCTGTGAATGTGACCTTATTTAGACAAAGAATCTTTGCAGATCTAATTAAGTAAAGGATCTCAAGATGAGGAGATCATCGTGGATTATCCAGGTGGGCCCTAAATCCAATAACAAGTGTCCTCATAAAAGAGCTCCAGTAGAGAGACATAGATGGGGAAGGAGAGCACCACATGAAGGAATGGAGTGATGTAGCCACAAATCGAGGAACAATGAATGGCAGGTACCAGAAGCTGGAAGAGACAAGCTTTGGAAATCTCCCTTCGAGCCTCCAGGGGGAGTATGGCCCTGTAGACTGCTTGATTTCACACTTCCGCCCTCCAGAACCAGGAGATAATACATTTCTGTTGTTTTACACCACCAAGTTTGTGATGATTTGTTATGGCAGCACTAGCATACTAACACTCTCTATACTCAGTGTTCTCATCCATAACTGGGTGTATGATAATACTTTGTAGGGCTGTCGTGAGAATTAAATCAATACACATATGCAACTTAGAACAGTAGCTGGCACATATTAAGACTCTTGAAGTAGTATTTATTGTGACTCTTTAATAGTTGTGTGACCTTAGTTATCTTTGATCCTCTGGTTCCTTCACCTGGTTGAATGGTAATAAAAATACTTACTCTGACAACCTCAAAGTTGGGAGTTTGCTTCCTTAACTTAGAAATGGTCAAAGAATTTCTCTAATCCTCTTCTGTCCTATGAACTACTAATTTGATTGCAAGCCTCACTGGAGAGAAGTCACAGACTGCCAAAGGTGCCTTGTGGAAAAGGTGCCTTGTACCCTTGACCTGACAAAATGTTCTATCCTGAGCACTGGGCTGCTTGGAGAAAGCAGTTCTTTCTCTTTCTCCTGATTGCCATGTAGTATGGCAGGAGTTGCGGGCTTGGGAGGGTGGCCTCTGAGCCAGGTCATTTGTGATGAGGAGGAGGCCTAACCACCATCATCAGAGGCAAAGGTGGATAATTAATACACAAGCAGTCGTTAAATCTCTCTCTGAAACTCTCTCCACTCCATCCCTTGCTAATGAAGTCAGAGAAAGAATAAAGCCTGTAATTACACTTGAAGTAATTAGAACCCTGTTTCATCGAAAGCTTAAGACAGGAAGCCCAGCCCAGTAGATCACCCATTGCTCCTGTCATTCTGAATCATTCTCCCCAGAGAGTTCCTTTTGTAGATCTCCACTGGGGAAGCAAGGACTGTACTGAACTTACATAAAATGTATGAAAACATGCATGTCACATGTCCTCTCCCCTGAATGGCTGAGAAAGCTTCAGTGTATACCTTTCTTAGTTCCTACAACTTTACCCATTAATTAAAGTCTAAATCAGCAGAATGGATATATTTAAAAAGCCCTTTTCTAGAAATCTTTAAAATCTGATCATATCATACTAAAATTGCCTCCATTCAATTCTCACTTTCTAGCTCAGTGCTTCTCAACTTTAATATGCATGCAAATCACCTGACGATCTCTTTGAAATCCAGATTCTGATTCAGTAGGTCTGGGGTGGGTCCTGAGATTCCGCATTTCTGACAAATTCCCAGGCCTGACAAATTCCCAGGCTGCTGCTGGTGCTGCTGGAGGGAGCCAGATAGGGTAAGTTAGATAGGACACCCATAAGGAGCAAAGGGAAAGTTCTTATATGTCCCACAGGTGACCACTTTCCTCCTACACAACAACTATTGAAGACTTCTAATGTGGATCTTGAAAAATGAATAAAATTTGCCAACTGAGGAGAGTGGGTATGAGTCATCCTAGGCAGAAGTATGCTTTAAAAAATACTCTTTAAAATATTTTTAAAGCTTCCCTTTAGTGTTTAGTGCACAGGAGAGGCCAAAGATCTCAGGAGTTACTCTGTGTTCAGACAAGATTGTGGGTCCTTTAGGTTAGCAGTGGGAGCAAGGCAACCAGGAAATGGAGGGAGAGCAGCAAGAGAAAGCTCTTCTAGCATAATCTGTGTCTTGAGCAGGTCTAATTTCTACCAGGTGTAGTGATATTGCCCAGAAGTCCTAGGAGGAGAAATGGAAAGGTAGGGATTTCCCTAAAATCAGTCATCACTGAGGCATCATTACATCCTTTCCTGGACTTTGAACCTGATCATGGGCTAACTCAGTCTATTAGTTCCCTGTGTTTACAGTTACAAATTATCACAAACATGGTGGCTTAAAATAACACGTATTTATTCTCTCACTGTTCTAGGGGGCAAAAGTCTGAAATCAAGGTGTCAGCATTGCCATGCTTTTTCTGAAGGCTATAGGGGAAAATCTATTCCTTGCCTCTCCCAACCTCTGGTGGCTGCCAGCATCCCTTAGCTTGTGGCCACATCACTCCAAATGTCCACTGCCTTCAAATCTCTCTGCTCCACCTTCATGTTTTCTTCTCTCCTGAATGTGTGTTATCATATTCCCCACCCCCTGATTCTCTCTTATAAGGACACCGGGATTGCATTTAGGGTCCACCCAAATAATCCAGGATAATCTCCCCGTTTTAAGATCCTTAACTTAATTACAACTGCAAAGACTTTTTTGCCATATAAGGTAATACAGAGGTTTTAGGCATTAGGATATGAATATCTTTTGGGGGGGGGATCATTTTTCAGCCTACCATAAGCCAACATTGCTAAAGCACCTTGTGTCAGAGTGCAAAGCCCCCAAGAGCCTAGTCTCTCTAAATTAAAGGTCTTCTTTCTGTCTTCATACTCACCCTCTTCCTCATACTCATTTTATGCCCTTCTGACCTACAGTGCTCTCCACTTGGAGTATCATCCCTCCCCTCTTTGACTATTCAATTCTCTTCCAGAAGCTTTCAGGTCAGAAGTAGTTTCTTCAGAAATGCCTTGCCTGACCTCCTGGACCAGGCCAGTCTTTCTTCATGGCATGACTGTGCTTCTCCTTGCAGAGTTGGAATTTGACCTGTGTATTGTGTGGCTATTTCTGGGAGGGCAGTGCCCCTGCCTGCCTTGTATCTTCACTATATTTTCAATGCCCAGCACATAATATTCAATACATATTTATTCAATGAAGGAATGAATCCTGGCTTCAATTCTTATAAAGTATGTGTATTAGCTTGTTTGGGCTGCCATAAAAGAATACCACAGACTGGTGGCTTAAACAACAGACATTTATTTTATCATAATTCTGGAGACTGGAATTCCAAGATCAAGGTGACAGCAGGGTTGGTTTGTGGTGAGGCCTCTTTTGCTGACTTGCAGACAGCTGTGCTCACTATGTCTTCACATAGCCTTTCTTCTGAGTACATATGTAGAGAGGGAAAGCTCTCTGATGTATTCTCCTCTTCTTATAAGGACACTAGTGCTATAGGATTGGGGGCACCCCCTAAATGAGGGGGGCCTCCACCCTCATTTAACCTTAATTATCTCCTTAAAGTCCCTACCTCCAAATACAAGCACTTTGTGGTTTAGGGCTTGAACATATGTATTTGGGGAGGACCAGTTTAATTCATAATGTTATGTGACCTTAGATAAACTCCTTATTTTCTCCAAGCCTTGCCTCTCTTGTTCCAATTGCTTGGGGGGAAGAAAGAGTGTTGATCATTAAATGACAACAAAGGGATAACATATGTGAAGCACTCAACACATTATCTGGCACAGAGGAAAAGTTTTGGTTGTTTTTCCTAGAAGTAGACAAAGACTGGAGAGAAAGTAGAGAATTTGGGAGGTGAAGGAAAAACCAAAAGGGGAGTGGAGATGTGAGATGAGAAAGGGAAAGTAGCCAACAAAGTAAAGGGTACATTGTCTAATAAATCACCACTGGAACAACTAGAGCTTCATCCCACTGAGGAAACTCTGCTGCCTCTGTAGAACAAATACCACAGAGTCACTCCGTCCCTGGGGCAAAAGACTGGGGGATTTCCATACCAAAGTCCATCAGTCATTGGTTGATGTTCACTGCCAAGGGTGTTACTATCAGCCTGCTGCACCTGCAGACAACAGGCAAGCATATCAGAGAAAATCTTTAGGTAACAAAATGCCAATGCCAGTGGTTGGAAGCCCAGCCTGCTCTGCAGTAGTAAAACCTGAGGAGATCGGGCATGTCTTCCTCTCTCTGCTACAGTGAGCCATCAGGAAACCTTGGTTGTTCTCTGTAGTGGTGGTCGTAGTAATTGCTAGTTTGCAAAACTAGGGATGTTCCTTGACAAAAGGTTCTGGGGCCAAACAAGTGTAAGGAATGCTTCTTACATGGTTGTACTCAGGGGGACTCACAAATAAAGCTCTGTTGATGTCTTGCAGTTGAGCTATGAAACTTCTTCTGATCCTATGATTTCCAGATTTATTTCCACAGTTTTTTCATGCACTATGTACTTACCTTTTAAGAAATAAAAATTCTCTGATACATGCTTTGGGGGTAATCGATTCTGATTCAGACCAGAGATGTGACTGTCAAATATTGTAAAGAAGTTTCTCATCTGCTCACCACGATAGTCTCAGAACAGTGCCTGGCACAGAGAAGTTGTTCAATAAATGGTTTTTGTTACAACAGAGTCTTAAAGAAATTTCAAAAAAGAATCTGAAGACATTTTCAATGAAAGCAATCCCATAAAAAATGACTGTCTGATTTCCAGAATGACTGTTTTAAAAGACTTTGAAAGAAAGTTCAGCTGAATGTACACTTGTTGAAATATTGGCCAAAGTATTTTTTATTCTCCTGGCTTTCTTACCATTCATCCAAATGAAACAGTGGACTTTCCTGAAAAATGAGGACCGATGCGGTTAGAATATTTTCCATTTCAAAGGAACGAAGTGCTTCTTCCCCTGATCCATCTGTAAATACAGATCATGCGTGGCACTGATGTCCTTCTGGTCCACCTTTGCTAAAAAAGAGTGTTTGTACTTCTATTTCCTCCCCCTATACTTCACCATTTTATTGAATGGTAAAGATTGCAGTTATGACCCCACTGTAGGGTAGAAATCAAATTAGAATCAAATTAGAGAACTTCTATCTTTAAGTCTAAAATGAGTCTCTGGTGGGCAGCATATAGATGGGCTTATTTTTTATCCATTCTGTCACCCTATGTCTTTTGATTGGTGTGTTTAGTCCATTTACGTTCAAAGTAATAATTGATAGATATGTAGTTATTGCCATTTTATTACTTGTTTTGTGGTTGTTTCTGAAGATTTACTCTGGTCCTTTCTTGTCTCTCTTTCATGTTTTGCTGATTTTCTTTAGTGATATACTTGGATTTCTTTCTCTTTATTCTTTGAATATTTATTAGTGGTTTTTGATATATGGTTACCATTATGTTTGTATATAACCTTTTCTGCAAATAGCAGTCTATATTAGGTTGATGGTTGTTTAAGTTTGAACCCATTTTTTCTCCTCTCCTCCCCACATTTTAGATATATGTTATTATATTTTATATCCTTTTTTTGTGAGTTCCTTGACTGATATGTTTTACAGAAATATTCATTTTTACTGCTTTTATGTTTCCTGTCTTTATACTGTCACTTTTTTTTCTCTTTCCACTCAAAGAGTCCCCTTTAATGTTTCTTGTAGAGCTGGTTTAGTGGTCATGAATTCCTTTAGTTTTTGTTTTTCTGGGAAACTCTTTATTTCTCCTTCTATTCTGAATGATAGTCTTAATGGATAGAGTATTCTTGGCTGCAGATTTTTCCCATTCAACACTTCGAATATATCATGCCACTGTCTTCTGGCTTGCAAAATTTCTGTTGAAAAATATCCTACTAGCCTTATGTGTTTTCCCTTGCAAGCTACTGACTTCTGTAGTCTTGCTGCTTTTAAATTTTTTTCTTTATCACTACATTTTGTAAATTTAATTACAATATGTCTTGGTGTGGGTCTACTTTTGTTGTTTTTTTGTGGGAGTTCTCTGTGCCTCTTGAATCTGTATATCTGTTTCCTTCCCCAGATTAGGGAAGTTTTCAGCTATTGTTTCTCCAAATAAATTTTTTGGCCCCTTTTCTCTATCTTCTCCTTCTGGGACTCCTAGAATATGAATGTTATTACATTTGATGGAATCACTGAGTTCTCTAAGTCTGTTCTCATTTTGTATAATTCTTTTCTCTCTCTTTTCTTTAGTGTGATTACTTTCCATTACTCTGTCTTCTAGGTCACTAATTCATTCCTCTGCTTCTTCTATCCTGCTCTTAATTCCATCAAGCATGTTTCTCATTTCATTTATTGAGCACTTTATCTTTGTAATGTTATTCCTTATCTCTGTGTTAAGGGTCTCACTCATGCCTTCCACTCTTTTCTCAAGTCCAATGAGTAATCCTTATGATCATTGCTTTAAATTCTCTATCAGGCATGTTACTTGAATTAGAGGACTTCTAACAAGTGTATCCTCTTGCCAGGCAGTGCTGGCTGGTTTGTTTTGTTTTTTGTTTTGTTTTGTTTTGGTTTTTGCCTCAAATGTCCTCTGACAAGACCTAAGGCCTTCCTGAGCCTGATGTAGTTGCTTCAGCTGCAAGAAAGCCTACATGACAAGTGAGATTTGCAACAAATAGCCTTTTCCCTATAGATCACTGGCCCAGCTGGCCATCCCCACCACTTTTGCCCAACAGCCCTAAGAATGGCAACATCATTGTTTGTTGATCTTTATTACAATGAAAAGCTTGAAACCCTAATTATTATTCATTCTTTGGAGATGAGATGGAGGCCTGGAAGCTGTAAAATAAGTTTGTTTGATTGCCTGCTTAATTAGTCATTTGTATACCCAAATGCTCACTTATTAAACAGGAATATTTCTGGGGAGATTGCTTATCTTCCTAGCATTAGCAAAAGATAGGAGTTGGAACATAATAGCATTCTCCTCACACCCAACAAATGGGAATGTTGGCATTTCTAGATAAGAGTGAGGAAAGAGAATGTGACCATCCAACATCTTGTAAGTTAAGTTTCCCTTGGTCTTGCTTGAAGAATGAAAATGTGGATCTTGGAAGACACAGTCTGTAAAGACAGTGTACCCATACCCACACCTGGTAATCCAGTGGATTTTTACAATGCTGAGAGGATGGTTGGGGTCACTTGAAGCCATAGGGGTAGGACACCCATGTGGATGAAGCAATGACAATGGACAATGGTATTTCTGAGGCCAAATTTATTTGGGAAACAGGATATGTTGCCTTTCTTTAGTCAGATGTTGGCCTGGATGCTGCTTACCAGTGACCCTTGTTTTGTCATTGATTCATGTGTTTTCCCTATTCCTCCGTGCTGAAAACCCCTGGAGAGAGACTATAAAGTCTTCCTAATGTCCCTTTCCTGTTTGTTTCCTGTGTTTCCTCTGTGTTTTGGTTCATCTCAAGTTCAAGAATGATGTCTACATTTTTCTAGGAAATGGTAGCTTTTCTAAAACCTGTGTTAATCTGTGAATGGGAAGGGAGAGGGGATAATGATTCTGACTACAGGAGAAGAACCACTTGAACCTTCTTAATGAGTAGGGTGGGAAATATGAGTAATTTAGATTCAGACGTAACTATAGGAAGGGACGCAAATTCCTTTATCATCTGAAATTTTTTCATGTCATTTTATTGATAGCCAGCTGTGAATAAAAAAAAAAAAAACTATGTTCTTAATCATTATGCTACACTGCCCTTAACCAAAGCCAGTGTCTTCAGATTACTCCATTCTTGAGGTTTAACTTGATCATTTCTTTTCAGTCTTCTTCATATTTACATATTGAGGGTTAAGCACACAAACGTAAGATCCAGGGCTTAAAAGCAAACACATAGAGTCCAAATCCAGCAGTGAAAATTTTCTGAATCTCTTTCATGAGTTCATATACCTATCAAATGTAGCCGGAGATCAGTTTCTGGAGTCAGACCCATGTTCAAATCTCTGCCACTTCCTCTTAGCCTTGGGGCTTTGGAAAAGTTACTTAAAATCTCTGTGTCCTATTTCTGTCATCTATAAAAGGAAATTAACAATACCAAATTTGTGGGGAAATAAAATTAGCAATAAAGTGACCACTAAAACAACAACTTTACTCAATTTCTCATTTCCTTCAGATTCTATTCTCTCTACCTCATTTTATAGCCAAACTTATTGAAATAATTGTCTTCTTGTGTTTGCTCTGTGTCCTTCCCTCTTTCTCTCTTCTTCAACCTACTCCAATCTGCTTTCTGCCCCAAACCTGAATATGTGTTCTTTGCTCCCCAAATTTAATGTCCTCTTTCAGTGTCCCTTATCTCAATGAATGGCACAACCATCTGATCCAATGATGCATTTATCATTTATCATACCTCCTGCTCTCTTCATTTTTAATCCATTTCCAAATTCCTTCCTCTTCCCTCCATTTCCACGACCATCACTACCTCTTGCCTGGACTGCTGCAAAAGATTCTGAAGTGGTCTACTCTCATACACCCCACCACCTATCCACTTATTGTTCCCACCACAGCCAATGCATCTCTCTTTTGTGCTGAGTTATATTGGTTTATTTGACCATTTGGTTAATGCCTTTCTCTGCCACAGAATGTAAGTTCCATTAGGTCAGATATTGCATCTGACTTTGCTTACCACTCTATTCTTAGTGCCCAACATTGAGGCTGGAACAATGAAGGTTAAGTAAATATTTTGGGAATGTGTACTCCTTAAATGGGAGTTTCCATTGCTGTCATTATTGTCATTATCTTCATTGTCATCACTATCATCATCCATCACCAGGTGATTTCTTACAGAAATACTCTTTTCTCTTCAGATCACAGCCAGTTGAGCATCAGGATCTTTAAATCTGCTTGGCCTAGGAAAGTTCTATGAACTTTTTGCATTTGACACTAGCATAGTCAAAATATTTACATTGCTCTAACACAGAGACAGAGAGATATAAGGATGTCAGAGAATGGGTTTGTATCCCTGCTTTTTACAGTGATCTCCTTTCCTAGTCTGTAAATCATATGGATATTGTTACCTGAGCTGCTATATAGGGCTACTCACAACATTGCAACTTGCTCCCTTCAGCACAAGGGCTCTGAGAGAGAAGAATAAGATGGTGATCAAGAAGGAAGTTACATTCGTTTTGTAACCTAATCTCAGAAGGGATACTTCATCATTTTTGTGGTATTCTATTCATTAGAAGCAAGTTATTAGGTCCATCCTACACTCAAGGAGAGAGAATTGCACAATGGCATGAATAGGACCATTGAGAGCCATCCTATATAGAAGCTGTCTACTGCAAGGTATGACTTTGTTCTCCCTCAGCAAGAGCACAGCTGTCATTTGATTAAATCTTTTCTCCTTTGAGAATCATGGATTCCATATCCATCAAGGCTCCAATACCTTGTCATACATTTCTTTCAAAAATGGGAAGGAAGAGCGGGGTGGGGCAAGTTCTGCTAAGAATAGCTCCCAATATAATAGCAACTTTAGTTGTCATTGCTTGTTGTGCATTGACACTGAATCATGAAGAGGACCCCAATTACTCCTTTTTGCTTGTCTGGGCAACAGTTTTCTAATGACTGACTTTATAGCTCCCTAATGAATATGTTAAAAACAGAACTCTAGAGATTATAGATATATAAAGTGTATATTTAGACCTTGGGTTTCTTTTCCTTCCTGTAGCCCACCCCCACTTTGCACAGAGGTTTTAGGGCTAATTTGACATCATTCTGAAACTTTATCTGTTTTATCAGAAGGTACATATCCAACATTTTCTATCTAATTTGTTGTAAATGCTTCAGATTGAGTCACCTCCTAATTGACTGACTCATCTATAATTTCTCATGCCCTCACTCTCTTACATCACAGGTCATAAGAATAAAGAAGGGAATAACCTGTATTTAGGAGAGTTTCATGGAAAAAAACCTTAGAAAATAAATAGACATAGTGTTATAATTTCAAGTAGAGTTGTGAATGCAGAATTTTGTAAAGAAAAAATTAAGAAGTAGATCTACAATCATATAACTAGTATCTCCACTTTTTGTTTCCTTTTGTGCAGATTGTTTCCCAGAGAAAACTGTCTAAATCCTTGTTGAAGCATGGAAACACAGCAGGGAAATCCTCCATCACGGTAAGCCCTTCCTTAGCAGCCCTCTGTCCAGATGCCCAGATGGAGCAGCTGGTCCAAACCTTACAGTAGGAAGCAAACCCTCTAACTATTGGGCGTTGATGCCACAACTGCTTAGCTATCCAAATTACTCCTTCCCTTCTTGTTCCTTTTTCCTTTTTGCCAATACAATTTTGACCCTTCTACCCCTAGGGAAAAGGGATAGAAAAAGAATTTGAAAGTGAGGCCATTCACTTCTACTAAGCACTTCTGCAGTTAATATGTAGGTTTTAGTGGGCGACAAAGATGGAGTTGCCGAGAACATTAAGAATGTAAAATTTCAAATCATCAAGCTATCTATCCCTGCCTCTCATTTTTTTGAGAATTAAAAATCTGCTCTAATAGCAGTTAGTCCAAGGTTAGTTTTGTTTCCTAAGGACCAGATAGCTCAGCATTTAACTCTCCTCTTTAATATACTAGTTTGGAGTTATGTTATTGTATTTAGTAGCCACTACCCACATGTGATTATTTAAACTTAAATAAAATTATTCAAAATTAAATAAAAGAAAATATCCCCATACCTTACACTAGCCATATATCAAGTGTTCAGTAGTTACATGTGGCTATGAATGTGGGGAGGAAACAGAGATCCAGATTCAGAAAGCACAGAAATCCCCCAACAAACAACCCAAGGAGGTCCACACCAAGACACTTAGTAATTAAATGACAAAACATAATGATAAAGAAGGAATGTTAAAGGTTGCAAGAGAAAACTAGGCAGTTACATACAAAGGAAACTCCATAAGGCTATCGGCTGATTTTCCAGCAGAAACTTTGCAGGCCAGTAGAGAGTGGCACAATATATTCAAAGTGCTGAAAGGGAAAAATTTGCAGCCAAGAATACTCTATCCAGCAAGGCTATCATTCAGAATAGGAGAAATAGTTTCCCAGATAAACAAAAATTAAAAGAATTCATGACCACTAAACCAGCCTTACAAAAAACGTTAAGGGGGACTGTGTGAGTAGAAAACAAATACCACAAGTAAGAGTGAGAAATATAGGAAGCACAAAAGCAAAAATAAATAAATAAATAAATAAATGTATCCTCAAATATCAGTCAAGAGAAGCGCAAAATAAAAGGATGTAAAATGTGATACCAAATATCTGAAACATAAACGGGAGAGAAGTAAAGAATGAGTTCAAAATTAAGCAACCGTCAGCTTAACATAGACTGCTATAAGCAGAAGACATTATATATAAACTGAATGGTAACCAAAAATCAAAAAACAGTAATAGATATGCATAAAATAAAGAGTAAAGAATCCAAATATTTTACTAAAGAAAGCCAACTTTCTTCAAGAGAAGAAAGGAACAGAGAACTACAAAAACAACCATAAAATAAGTAACAAAATGGCAATAAATACACACATATCAATAATTACTTTGAATGTAAATGGACTAAATGCTCCAATCAAAAGACATAGGGTGATGGAGTAGATTTAAAAAAAATAGAGTCATCTATAGGCTGCCTGTAAGAAAATTATTTCAGATCTAAAGACACATACAGACTGAAAGTGAAAGGATAGAGAAACATTTATCATTCAAATGAAAGTAAAATGAAAGCCAAAGTGACAATACTTATATTGGACAAAACAGACATTAAAACAAAAGCTGTAACAAGGGACAAAGAGAGACACTATATAATCATAAACAGTACAATCCAACAGGAAGATATAAGAATTGTAAATATGTATGCACCCAAGATGGGAGCACCCAGATACATAAAGCAGTTAATAACATAAAGGAACTAATCAATAATAATACAATAATAGTAGGGATTTTAATACTCACATCAATGGATAGATCATCCAAACAGAAAATCAACAAGGAAACAGTGGCTTTGAATGACACACTGGATCAAATGAATCTAACAGACATATTCAGAACATTCCATCCTAAAACAGCAGAATGCACATTCTTTTCAGGTGCATATGGGCCGTACTCCAGAATAGATAACAGATTAGGCCACAAAACAAGTCTCAACATATTAAAAAAGATGGACATCATACCATGCATCTTTTCTGAAACTGGAAATCAACCACAAGAAAAAACATGGAAAGCACACAAATACACAGAGGTTAAATAACATGCTACTAAACAATGAATGGGCCAATCAAGAAACCAAAAACAAAATAAAAAATACATGGAGAGAAATGAAAATGAAAATGCAATTGTCCAAAATCTGTGGGATACAGCAAAGGCTGTTCTAAGAGGGAAGTTTATAGCAATATAGGCCCACCTCAAGAAGCAAGAAAAGTCCCAAATAAACAACCAACCTTGTATCTAAAGAACTAGAAATAACAACTGACACCACAGAAATACACAAGATTGTAAGAGAATATTATGAAAAATCCTATACCAGGAAATTGGACAACCTAGTAGAAATGGATAAATTCCTAGAAACATATAAGCTCCCAAAATTGAATCAGGAAGAAATAAAAAATTTGAACAGACCAATTATCAGCAATGAAATTGAATTAGTAATGAAAAAACTCCCAGCAAACAAAAGTCCAGGGCCAGATGACTTCACAGGTGAACTCTACCAAACATCTAAAGAAGAATTAATACCTATTCTTCTCAAACTATTCCAAAAAATAGAAGAGGAGGGAGAACTTCCTAATACCATTCTACACTGATACCAAAACCAGAGAAAGACATTGCAAAAAAAGAGAACTACAAGCCAGTATCTCTGATGAATGTAGGTGCCAAAAATCCTCAACAAAATACTAGCGAACAGAATCTAACAATACATTTAAAAAATTCACCACGATCAGGTGGGATTTATTTCTGAGATGTAAGCATGGTTCAATATTTGCAAATCAATGTGATACATCACATCAATAAAAGAAGGGATAAAAATCATATGATCATATTGATAGCTGCCAAAAAAGCATTTGACAAAGTATAACATCCATTCATGATAAAATCCATCAAAAAATAGGATTATAGGAAACATACTTCACATAATATACAAAAAACCTACAGCTAACATTATACTCAATGGTGAAAAATTGAGAGCATTTTCTCTAAGGTCAGGAACAAGACGGGGATGTCCACTCTCACCACTGTTATTTGACATAGTACTGGACTTCCTAGCCCCATCATCAGACAAGAGGAATGAATCAAGGCATCCAAATTGGTATGGAAGAAGTAAAACTTTCCCTATTTGCAGATGACATGATACTATATAGAGAAACCCTAAACACTCCACCAAAAAACTACTAGAACTGGGGTGCCTGGGTGGCTCAGTCAGTTAAGCATCTGCCTTTGGCTCAGGTCATGATCTCAGGGTGCTGGGATTGAGCCCCACATCAGGCTCTCTGCTTGGTGGGGAGCCTGCTTCTCCCTCTTCCTCTGCCTGCCACTCCCCCTGCTTATGTGTGCATGCTCTCTCTCTCTGTCAAATAAATAAATAAAATCTTTAAAAAAATTACTATAACTGATAAATGAATTTAGTAGGGTTGCAGGATACAAAATCAACATACAAAAATCCATGGCATTTTTATATACTAAAACTGAAGCAACAGAAGAGAAATTAAGAAAACAATCTCATTTATTATTGTACCAAAGAAAATTAAATACCTAGGAAAATTTTTTTTAATTTTTATTGTTATGTTAATCACCATACATTACATCATTAGTTTTGGATGTAGTGTTCCATGATTCATTGTTTGTGCATAACACCCAGTGCTCCATGCAGAACATGCCCTCTTTAATACCCATTACCAGGCTAACCCATCCGCCCACCCTCCTCCCCTCTAGAACCCTCAGTTTGTTTCTCAGAGTCCATCATCTCTCATGGTTTGTCTCCCCCTCCAATTTCCCTGCCTTCATTCTTCCCCTCCTGCTATCTTCTTCTTCTTCTTTTTTTCCTTAACATATATTGCATTATTTGTTTCAGAAGTACAGATCTGTGATTCAACAGTCTTGCACAATTCACAGTGCTCACCATAGCACATACTCTCCCCAATGTCTATCACCCAGCCACCCCATCCCTCCCACCCATCCCCACTCCAGCAACCCTCAGTTTGTTTCCTGAGATTAAGAATTCCTCATATCAATGAGATCATATGATACATGTCTTTCTCTGATTGACTTATTTCACTCAGCATAACACCCTCCAGTTCCATCCACGTCGTTGCAAATGGCAAGATCTCATTCCTTTTGATGGCTGCATAATATTCCATTAATACCTAGGAAAAATTTAACCAAGGACCTGTACTCTGAAAATCATGAACGATATTGAAGATGACACAAACAAGTGGAAAGATACTCCAAGCTCATGGTTTGGAAGAACAAATATTGTTAAAATGTCCATCCTACCCAAAGCAATCTGCACACTCAGTGCACTTCTTAATCAAAATACCAACAACATTTTTCACAGAACTAGAATAGACAATCCTAAAACTTGTATGGAACCATAGAAGACTCCGAATAGCCAAAACAACTTTGAAAAAGAAAAACAAAGCTGGAGGTATCACAATTCCAGATTTCAATTTGTATAGTGAAGTTGTAGTAATCAAAACAATATGGGACTGGCACAAAAATAATTACATAGATCAGTGGAATAGAATAGAAAGCCCAGAAATAAACCCACATTTATATGGTCAATTTATCTTTGATACAGGAGGAAAGAATATGCAATGGGAAAAAGACAGCCTCTTCAACAAATGGTATTGGGAAAACTGGATGGCTAAATGTAAAAGAATGAAACTGGACCACTGGCTTACACTATGCACAAAGATAAACTCAAAATGGATTAAGGACCTAAATGTGAGACCTAAAACTGTAAAAATCCTAGATAAGAGCATAGGCAGTAATTTCTCTGATATTGGACAATAGCAACTTTTTTCTAGATATGTCTCCTGAGGCAAGGGAAACAAAAGCAAAAATAAACTACTGGGGTTTCATCAAAATAAAAAGTTTCTGCACAGCAAAGGAAATGATCAACAAAACTAAAAGACAACCTACTGGATGGGAGAAGATATTTGCAAATGACATTTCTGATAAAGGGTTGATATCCAAAATATATAGGGAACTTACACAACTCCACATCCCAAAAACAAATAATCCAATTAAAAATGGGCAGAAGACACTTCTCCAAAGAAGACATACAGATGGCCAACAGACACATGAAAAGATGCTCAGTGTCACTCATCATCAGGGAAATACAAATCAAAACTACAATGAGATATCACCTCACCTGTCAGAACGGCTAACATCAAAAACACATGAAACAACCAGTGTTGGTGAAGAAGTGGAGAAAAAGGAACTCTCTTGCACTGTTGGTGCAAATGCAAACCGGTACAGCCACTGTGGAAAACAGTATGGCGGTTCCTCAAAAACTACTCTATGATCCAATAATTGCACTATTGGGTATTTACCCAAAGAATACAAAAACACTAATTTGAAGGGATACATGAACCCCTATGTTTATTGCAGCGTTATTTACAATAGTGAAATTATGGAAACAGCCCAAGGGTCCACGGATAAATGAATGGATAAAGAAGATGTGATACACACACACACACACACACACACACACGCACATGCCTGGAATATTATTCAGCCATAAAAAACAATGAAATCTTGCCATTGGCAATGACATGGATGGAGCTATAGAGTATTATGCTAAGTGAAATAAGCCAGTCAGAGAAAGACAAATACCATATGATCTCACTCATATGTGGAATTTAAGAAACAAAACAAACAAAGGAAAAGATTTTTAAAAAGGAGAGACAAACCAAGCATAGACTCTTAACTATAGAGAAAAAACTGATGATTACCAGAGGGGAGGTGGGGCCCTGAAATAGGGGATGGCGATTAAAGAATACAGTTACCATGATGAGCACTGAGTGATGAATAGAATTGTTGTATCACTATATTGTACACCTGAAACTATTATAATACTGTATGTTAACTAATTGGAATTTTTAAAAATTAACCAAAAAGTAATTACATGTGGCTAGCAGCTACTGTACTGAACAGTGCAGATTACAATACATTTCTGTCATCACATAATGTTCCATTGGGCAATACTGGAAGTATTTCTAAATAAAACCTTAAAATTTCAAGTAAAACTCCAGTACTTGAAACTTTGGCATCTTGTTTTAAAGCCCATGAGGAAGGTAGAGAAAGTGGCCTCATCATTGTGTAGACAAGTGAAAAAGGTAGAAAAATGTACCAGGAAAATCTGAATTGCTAGGGGGGTAAATTGCCAGGTGGCAAACCTCCTGAGGTCCTTTGAACATTCCTTTTTAACTTGAAAGTGACCGATTCGTTTAAAAAAAAAATGTTAAAGTCATTTTTAAGGGAAAAATGCAAAAAGATTCCCTGTGTTGTAAGTTATGACCACTCTCACAAGCACTTACCTGAGTCTGTTGCTTGAATATTTTAAATGATGCATTCATATCAAGGTTTTTCTTTTTTTACTTCCATGTCCAATCCATACAAACAGTTCAAAGAGTCTTTGAAGACCCCATTGGTGCTCTATTAAGCCGTGGATCCAAAGAGTCACTCCCAAAGTGCACAAACCCAGAGAAGCTTTGGGATGGTGAATCCAGGTTTGAGGTTTGCCTTTGGCCTTTGTTCTTTCCCAGAAGAACACTACCTCATCTTGCCACTTTTACTGTAAGACTGGAGATTTTGCTTCTCCACACATCCCAGAAAAATTTATCTCCTTCTTCATTTTAAATATTTAAATACTCCTCTTAATCTTGGGTCCTTGGATCAGAACAGTGGCTTCAAAAGCTTCTGGAAAACACTTGGAAATATTTGAAAATTTTTTTCTTTAGGTGATTGCAGAAGAATTATCTGGCAATGATGACTACGTTGAACTTGCATTCAATGCACGGAAATTGGATGACAAGGTAAAGTGTTTGGCATTAACCTTACTGAAGGAAGTAATAAAGCTAGCATGCAAAGTTTAATCAGATTTCCCCCTGCAGCTTTTTTTTCCCTTCCAATCCACCTTATTAAACAGATCAAAGATTTCAGAAAGGTCTGCAAAGTAAGACTTTCCCCAAATTGAGAAGCAGTTGATGAGAAGGGGGAGGGACTATAATTAAAAAAAGACAATTTTGTTACACCAAGGCTTCGTTTATTCCCAAATGCCCAGGTCAATGTGCACAGGTAAATATGGTTTAACCCCATTGCTAGGGACATTTCATAAGAAAACAAATGACATGAAAGGGAGAAGTGACATTTATGAAGCACCTATATTTTCCAAGCACAGGCTTAAGAGCTTTTCATGCATTATCACATTTAATCATTCTTACAATTCCCACCTAGCAGGCATTATTAACTTCGTTTTGCAGATGAGGAAATAGATTCAAAGATGAAGTAACTTGTCTAAGGGCACTCCACGTGTTAGTCCAGATAATCCCAGAAACAGGATTAAATATGCAAGGATTTTATTAGGAACATAGGGAGGAAATCTGCAGATGGCAATGCAAATCTGACCATGGGTAAAGGAGAGAGGGAGAAAGGGGTGGGCAGCAGTATTCTGGAATGCCATTCAACTAAGGAAGATTAAGGAAGGCCATCAGAGAGTCCTAAGGGTCAATATTGGCCAGCAGGAAAGTTTCATGTCCCGCATGCCTGCCTTAATATCCCCTACACATGCAGACACCCGGAGCCTGGCCTCAGTGCAAATATGTAAAATAAGGGATGTATTTCAGGGCACAGCAGCTGGGGATCTTGGTCAGTTACACTCCCTGTAGTGGGAGGTCTATAAGGTGATTTTCTTGGCTACCATATCCTGCTAGTAAATGGTTAAAATGGAGGATTCATTTCCATGTCAGTTCTAGGGGAATCTGGCTCCCAGCTGTATTCTTTCTATTATATCTGATAACTTCCACCCAATCACAGGCCATGTTAGTCTTATATATACAGAAAAAGTTCCTCAGTCTCCACCCCTTAAAAAAGGGGTGGAGTATCCTTTCCAACCTTACCATATATTTATGATTTCCCTCTAACTGTATCCTTAGGTCAAAAACACATCACATTAATAACTGTATTCACAAAGGACTCTTATTTTCCTAGAGCACAACTAGAGAATGGGATTTTTGGAGGTGGTACCACGTTTTCAAACAATTGCTGACAGGCATTAGGCTGAAAAAGGTAAAACGATGTATCAGGCAGTTCCCTAAAGTCTTAGGCAGCCATTTACAGCCTGGCATATCTCATTCCCTTTCACCTATGAACAGTACTCAGACCATTTATGCATTCATTAATTCATTCTTTTATTTGTTCATTCATTCTTCATTCATCGTTCATTCACTGAACCTTTGTGGCATGCTTGTTTTGCATCAGGTGGTGGGGTAAAGACATTTTAAACCATTCTCACAGATACAACCTGTAATTCACTGCCTAACTAAGTGAAACATAAATTTAAACTACAAATAATATAAATAATGTTATAGCCATGATGGGATGTGATAAGTGATGTATAACCGCTGTCTGGAGAAGGTAAATTCATTCTGCCTGGGGACATCAGGAAAGACTTTATCCTTATGAATAAATTATATTTGGATTCTTTTAGTATCCTGAGTAGACTGTGTGAAACTTTCATGAACTGCTACCTTTTGCCATTAGCATGAGCTAGGTGCTGGGAACTGCGGTGTGCACTGATGTCAGTTGGATGTAAGCTTTTAATCCTCACTTCCTGATGGCTGTTATGTTCTTTCTCTCCCATCATCTCCCCAAGTTTTGGAATAAGTCACCAAACTGCTTTGTAGTATCTTTCCTGGTGCCATTATAAGCCATTGGGTCAGTGTGTAGCAGTTTTAAGCTGCTCAGTTAATGGCTTAAATAATGGCTTCTTTCTACTTAATAGTCTCTTAAGCACCTCTAATCTGCCCTCTAACTGACTTCTGTTACAGTGCAAGAGGACTTGGGGGTTTGTTAGAGGGCCCATTAGCTCTGACGTGTTTGAACAGTTTCCCTTCATTCCAGCACTTGATCACAAAGCTGAAAAAGCCTCATGCAGCACTTAATATGGCTCTAGGCGACCATTCTCACCTTTGTCTGGGTTGATTATCCAAGGCCCTGGTCACTGCTGAGCCTCACTGCCCCGAAGCTGTAGACTCCAGGTCATTCATAATGTGGGTATCTTGCCCAGTCTCTCTTAGTAATCCAGAGAGGAGTAGGTCCTGTTCAGCACAAAGTGGAGGCCATTGTTCCTCTTTGGACTGAAAGGTAAATGGTCTCAGGTGGAAAAAGGGAAAAGTAGCATTAAGGAACCAGATGATACCATGAAATCACTTCAAACAACCTCTTCAGGAAAGCAAGGCTCAGCAAAGTCTGATGACTTACTCAGATACTACTACTGCTGATAATACTGGTTAATAGGTAATGTTGGTTATCTATTGCTGCAAAGGAAACCATCTCAACACCTAGTGACTTAACTATTCTACTACATGTCATGTTTTGAGGGTCAGAAATTGAGGCAAGTTTCAATGGGGCAATTCTGCTTCTTATGATGTTGACAGAAGTCACTCAGTGATATTCAGCTGGGGAAGGAGCTTGTTTCTAGAGTTCAGTTTAGCTTTGCTCACGTGCCTGGCACATGGGATGGCTGAAAGGCTGGGCTCAGCTTGGTTGGTCAACCAGAGTGCCTACACAGTGGCCTTGGGTTAGTCACATTTCCCACACAGTGGCTGGCTTTTCCCAGAGAAAACATCCCAAAAGAACAGAGAAGCTGTGGCCTGTTCTGACCTAGCCTTGGAAGTCATGGAGCATCAATTCTGCTGCATTGTGTTAGTTACATGTAAGTCATAAAGCCAGCTCAGAGTCAAGGAGAGGGGAGTTAGACTCCACACCTTGATGGGGGAGTGGCAAAGTCATATTATAGAAAAGCATGTGGACAGTGGACATGGTTGTTGTGGACCCCCACAGTTTTTTTGTGATCAGAATCAGAATAAGATAGTACAATTATTTCATGTCACAGCTGGAAAAATAGTTCCAAGTTTATTAAGGAGGACCTCTTTCTAGCTTTTAGCATTCGATGATATTATAGCTACCTGTGTGTTAGCAGTTGGACTTATATCTATTAATTAAGAAAATATATCATGACTAAAAGTGACTGAGATAAAGGTCTTAATTTTCTAAATTTTGTTAATTAGCATCATGAGACTAATTTTGATATACATTTGAAATCTTTCAGTATGAATATGTGGGGAAAATATGTTATATCCAATTCAGACAATGGTTATAGGACATCAGGATCCCCAGTCCCCTTGTTATCATTCTGGTAACCTTTAGATATCCAAATATGTCAGGTATAAAACCCCTGGTCTAATGCAGCTGCCTTCTTTTACAGATGAGAACATTGAGGTTCAGAGATGTGAAATGACTTACCCAAGGCCACACATAAACACACACACACACACACACACACACACACACACACACACACACACCAGTGACAGAATGGGACTTAATTGGGTTGCCTAACTAAAATCTAAATTTTTCTTCAGGGCAAAGGGTTAATGAATACATGTTGAATTGGTCTCCAGATGTGGAGGACTTGGTAATGTTCCCATGTATTTCAGGGAAATAGGAAGCCAGGGAGGAAGGAGGTGAGCAGTCCAGCAGTCCTTCAAGTGTTGTCCAAGGTCCCAAGACCCTTTCAGGGAACTACATGAGGTCAAAAGTGTTTTCATGATAATACTAAGATATTATTTTCTTTCTTCACTCTAATTCTCTCACATGTGTACAATGGTTTTCTGTAAGTGGCATGATGCCTAATATCACAACAGATTAAATGCAGAAACAGATATGAGAATCCTGCTGCCTCCTATTAAGCCATTAAGTTATTAAACTGATTTTCAAAAATGTAAAGGAATGTCATTTTTCTGGCTATTTTTTACAGTTGTCTTCCATTAAAATGCTATTTTTGTTATGATGTACTGGGTTTGTTTTTTTTATATTTTTAAAATGATATAACAAATGAATGTTTTTTAAATTTCATTTTCAGTTTATATTGGGTAAATATTGATAGATAAAATCTACATGAACAAAAGCTCCTTGGGCCCCTCAATAATGTTTGCTTCAAGTGTTGTCCAAGGTCCCAATGGCTGCTGGTCTGGTGACAACATTGGAAAGGCAAGTTAAAAATGACTATTTCTATCAAAAGAAAAGCGGTATTTCTCTCTCACTGTGGTTTGCAAGGTACTTAGTACCCCCTGGTATACCCTACAACAGCAATTCTCAAACTCTTTGGTCTTAAAACTTAAAATGCACTGCTTTTAATCTAATAAAATAGATTAGGTTTGCAAGAAATAACTTATTTATCTAATGTTAACAATTCACTTAATGGAGAGGTGGACTTTCTAATTTCTAAAGCACATTTATTACATTAGCAGCTAGTTGGCAATTAATCTAGTAAGTAAATAGAGATATGAATGTTATCATTTAGAACATTCAAGCTAACAAACAGTATTCTCTCTCCTCTCTTTCCTGAGAAAGTATTCATGTTGGTATGCTGGAACTCATTCTCACACTGATGGTCACCACATCTGTAGTAGTATCATTATAAAGTACATTTTTAGTTTTCCCATAATTCTAGATTGTTGGGGTGCTGTATAAACAAACAAATATGTCTCTAAAGCAGAGGTCAGCAAACCTTTTCTATAAAGGACCAGATGGTAAATATTTAAGGCTTTGCAGACCATATAGTCTCTGTCCCGGCTACTCTGCTCTGCCTTTGAAGCATGAAAACAACCATAGGCAATACGTAAATGAATGAGTGTGGCAGTGTTCCGATAAAACTTTATTCACAAAAACAAGCAGTGATTAGGCCACACACCATAGTTTACCAACCCCTGTTCCAAAGCAACATTAAATCTCTACCTGCTGGGCTGTGATTTTATTATGTTCAAGTATGCCTGCCTAAAAACTAATCTAACCTGGGTTGATGATAGCAAGTTATAATTAATGAGCATCTACAGTGTACAAGGTGTCAGGTGTCTAACCTGCATTATCCCCAAAACTCAAAACCATATTCCCAAAGGTGGAAATTATTATTTGCATTTTACAGATGAAGCGTAGTAAGGTTAAATAAACAGTTTGCCCAAAGTCACAAGGGTAGGAAGCTATAGAGTTTGGGTATGACCCCAAATCTTTCAGATAATCTTTCTTATTCCAATATTCCATTTTCAAGATCACTGTCATAGAAATGCACTGCTTCCTTTTCTATTCCAAACCTCAGCTGATTGCTTATTGCTCTCTTGCATAACTAAATTTCTTTCATATTGGACTAAAAGGGCAGAGTGATATGGCCTCCAAGTTATTAAAAATTTCACCATAGCAAAACTTCAGTAAAATGCCTATATCATTAACCTTGCATGCACTGAGCTGTCCCAAGGGCCATCTTAATGCCGAGTCCAGCAAAAACAGCCAAAAATTCCAGATTGTCACATAACCATACAATTAGACCAGAGTTGTGTTTTTAAGCTACAAATTTCTTAATGTACATTTAAGATATTTTTGAGCTGCTTATGAATTGTTTTGTTTCCAAGAATCAGATGCCTTCTTAGTAGTAATCATCCCTGATAGTTATGTAGTGCTTTACAAAGTGTCTTCATACACCTATATTGATAAGGCTCATGGCAGCAACACTTTTTGAGTGCTTATCATTGCCAGGTGCTAGACTCCACATACTGTATGGATCACCTCCTTTAACTCTTCCACAGTGCCAGGAGGCAAAATGTGACATTCACTCCAATGACTGACCAGAAAACTGAGACCTGAGGAAATTAAATATCTTGCCCCAGATCATGCAGATTGCATACAGTGGAATCAGGATTTGAAAGCAGTTCTAAAGGCAGTGTGCACATATTAGATTTTCAGTTACTTGAGGGCAGAGATCACATCTGATCCTACCTTCCTTGATTTATAGTATGTCCTCCTGACAACATCTCTGTGCTAACCCCAAATAGTATTTTAAAAGGATATAAAATAAAATAGAAAGAGCATTGCAATATACTACCAGGAGAAAAAGAAAGGTATTAAAGTTTATGTCAAGTACGATTACAAATATATTTTTAAAAGAAAGAAAAGAAAATTATGTCTAGATTCTCGAAAAATATTTACCAGAATGTTATTGATAGTTGTGGAATTATGGGTAAGAGTATGGGCTGGGTCTTTTTTCCTTCTTTTTTTCTATATTTTCTATTTTTAAGAAAAAATAATAACAAAAGTTTAAAATTATCAATGAAAGGAAAAAGAAAAATAACTGATAGAGTTCCTCCACTGTGGTCAGCAATTTTAAGTGCAGTGCACCAACACATTCCCTGAGGGAGCAACAATCTATTTAATGAAACAAACCTGAAGCTCCTAGAGAGGAGTCCAAAGGCATCTAGGAACAAGCTCATGTGGCTCGCATCCATTATCAAAGGGAGGTAAGAGGGAGGTTCCAATTTTTTAAGGTGAGTGTTGAAGCAGAAATAAAGGGGGTAGGGTGTGAATGTCTTGAGTAAATGTGTAGAGGTAGGAACCAGCTAGCAGTGTGTCTGGAAAGGAAAAGGACCATTTTGGTGGACAGACAAGGTTGCAGGACAGGCTTATTGACAAAAGCAGCCACTGTGGGTTCTTGACAAGATGAAGGCTGTGGTAATTTGGTACCTTCAAAAATAGAGTGGAAGTGTATATTCTGGACTCCGGGTGTTGGGGCACCTGGTGTTTAGCTCTGGGCTAGGGTGGGAGGACCACAAAGGAGGAGACAGATATATCTACCTCCCATCCTTTTTCTTTCCAAGGTGCCCTACTAAGTTTCTAGGCTGATATTCTTTTTTTATATATTTTATTTTTAAGTAATCTTTACACCCAAGGTGGGGCTCAAATTTATAACTCCAAGATCAAGAGTCACATGCTCTGCTGACTGAGCTAGTCAGACACCTCAGGCTGATATTCTTTTTTTTTTTTTTTTTTTAGATTTTATTTATTTATTTGCCGCAGAGAGACACAGCCAGAGAGGGAACACAAGCAGGGGGAGTGGGAGAGGGAGAAGCAGGTTTCCTGCCGAGCAGGGAGCCCGATGCGGGGCTCCATCCCAGGACCCAGGGATCATGACCTGAGCTGAAGGCAGATGCTTAACTGAGCCATCCAGGCGCCCCAGATATTCCTTACTATATAGAGCCAGTCATATTATTTTCCAACTCAAAACCCATCATTGCTTGCCAGCTGCTTCCCAAGGCAGGTGCAAAGGCTTTGGATAAGCATTTAAGGCCCTTGACATCATGGAGCTGACTTGCCAGGGTTGTCTCAAAACCCTCCCCTACACATCCTTAGACTGCAGTGGAATTAACCTGCCTAGTGTGCCCCTCTGTTTACTCTTTCACACTTCATGCAGTCTGTTTCCTCCCTAGAAATATCCTCCTCACAGCCATATTTTCCAGTGCAAATCCATCAACTCCCTCTCTTGTCTGTTGTACATTCATTCATTCATTCATTCATTATTAGCCTTGGGTTATATTTATTTATGTACTTGTCTTACCACCAAACCAGATGGTACTTTGGAGAAATGAGACCAAGTTTTATCCTTCCTTGTATATTAACATCAAGCACAAGACTCTATGATCAGTATATTTCCTGAGAATATTTTCTTGAGCTGAAGACTAGGATGGCTATGGGCTTCATTTTGCTTTGCTGCAGGCTAGAATTCTGGGGGAAAAAAATCACCTGATGAAATACATAATAAGAGTGTGGTAACTAAAGCTGCTGCTCAGTTAGCCTCCTATTCTATACCAGGTATTCATGTCATTCATTCATTTATATGTGTATTCATTCATACATTCAGTAAACACCATGTACCACTAAACCCTAGACATTATGGAAGTTGAGGAAATGGTAAGAGATATAAAAGAAAATCAGACATAGTTCCTCCTTCTGAAAGTTTATAATCCAGTGGAGTAAAAAATAAGTTTAAAGGAAGGATATCGATATGATTACTTCCAGTAATGAAGTACCTGCTTGTTTTATATTATTCTCCCACTGAAAGTGGCTAGAAACACTGGATAAGGAACAAGAGACATCTTTTTGGGGATCCAAAGGCAGTCAAGTTTTGAGGGGCCAAAAATGGAGAGGAGAGAAATCCACTGCAGTGATTCAGACATAATGCCCAGATTTTCCACTCAAGGCAATTCCTCCAGCCTGATTCATAAAACACCATGGGTAGAGAGGCTAAGAAGCCTAGCAGAAAATAGTTCTAAGAAATAAATCAACTGAGAAGAGGTCTTTGTTGTCTCATGCGCCTAAAGAAGCAAAACCGAAGTTCAGGGATACTGAGAGCTAGGGTTCAGGATTCACAGATGCTTCAGAAAAACAGTCTGAGTGTCCTTTCCTCTGAAGACTATCACTAATTAGCAGATAGAAGCATAAAGAGAAACTGAATAAAAAGCTGGAGTCAAAAGATTATGGAGATAAATAGAGCCTTTGAGAGTCTCGCAAAAATTAGTATTGAGGGCATGTCAAGGAACAATAGCCCTTATAAACACAAATCCTTTCAGTTAGAGTCCTTTATTTATTTATTTATTTATTTATATTATGTTGTATTAATCACCATACATTACATCATTAGTTTTCGCTGTAGTATTCCATGATTCATTGTTTGCATATATCACCCACTGCTCCATTCAATACGTGCCTTCTTTAATACCCATCACCAGGCTAACCCATCCCCCCACCCCTCCCCTCTAGAACCCTCAGTTTGTTTCTCAGAGTCCATAGTCTCTCATGGTTCGTCTCCCCCTCTGATTTCCCCCCCTTCATTTTTCCCTTCCTGCTATCTTCTTCTCTCTCTCTTTTTTTTAACATATAATGTATTATTTCTTTCAGAGGTACAGGTCTGTGATTCAACAGTCCTACACAATTCACAGCGCTCACCATAGCACATACCCTACCCAATGTCTATCACCCAGCCACCCAATCCCTCCCACCCCCCACCACTCCAGCAACCCTCAGTTTGTTTCCTGAGATTAAGAATTCCTCATATCAGTGAGGTCATATGACACATGTCTTTCTCTGATTGACATTTTGCTCAGCATAATACCCTCCAGTTCCATCCACATTGTTGCAAATGGCGATATTTCATTCCTTTGGATGGCTGCATAATATTCCATTGTATATATATATATACCACATCTTCTTTATCCATTCATCTGTCGATGGACATCTGGGCTCTTTCCATAGTTTGGCTATTGTGAACATTGCTACTATAAACATTGGGGTGCACGTACCCCTTAGGATCCCTACATTTGTATCTTTGGAGTAAATACTCAGTAGTGCAATTGCTGGGTCATATGGTAGCTCTATTTTCAATTTTTTGAGAAACCTCCATACTGTTTTCCAGAGTGGTTGCACCAGCTTGCATTCCCACCAACAGTGTAGGAGGGTTCCCCTTTCTCCGCATCCCTGCCAACATCTGTCATTTCCTGACTTGTTAATTTTAGCCATGCTGACCACTGTGAGGTGGTATCTCATTGAGGTTTTGATTTGGATTTCCCTGATGCCAAGCAATGTTGAGCACTTTTTCATGTGTCTGTTGGCCATTTGGATGTCTTCTTTGGAAAAATGTCTGTTCATGTCTGCTGCCCATTTCTTGATTGGATCATTTGTTCTTTGGGTGTTGAGTTTAATAAGTTCTTTATAGATTTTGGATACTAGCCCTTTATCTGATATGTCATTTGCAAATATTTTCTCCCATTCTGTCGGTTGTCTTTTGGTTTTGTTGACTGTTTCTTTTGCTGTGCAAAAGCTTTTTATCTTGATGAAATCCCAATAGTTCATTTTTGCCCTTGCTTCCCTTGCCATTGGCAATGTTTCTAGGAAGAAGTTGCTGCACCTGAGGTTGAAGAGGTTGCTGCCTGTGTTCTCCTTTCGAATTTTGATGGACTCCTCTCTCACATTTAGGTCTTTCAACCATTTTGAGTCTATTTTTGTGTGTGGTGTAAGGAAATGGCCCAGTTTCATTCTTCTGCATGTGGCTGTCCAATTTTCCCAACACCATTTGTTGAAGAGACTGTCTTTTTTCCATTGGACATTCTTTCCTGCTTTGTCGAAGATGAGTTGACCATAGAGTGGAGGGTCCATTTCTGGGCTCTCTATTCTGTTCCATTGATCTATGTGTCTGTTTTTGTGCCAGTACCATACTGTCTTGATGATGACAGCTTTGTAATAGAGCTTGAAGTCTGGAATTGTAATGCCACCAGCTTTGCTTTTCTTTTTCAACATTTCTCTGGCTATTCAGGGTATTTTCTGGTTCCGTACAAATTTTAGGATTATTTGTTCCATTTCTTTGAAAAAAATTGATGGTATTTTGATAGGGATTGCATTGAATGTGTAGAGTGCTCTAGGTAGCATTGACATCTTCACAATCTTTGTTCTTCCAATGCATGAGCATGGAACGTTTTTCCATTTCTTTGCGTATTCCTTGATTTCCTTCATGAGTATTTTATAGTTTTCTGAGTACAGATTCTTTGCCTCTTTGGTTAGATTTATTCCTAGGTATCTTATGGTTTTGGGTGCAATTGTAAATGGGATTGACTCCTTAATTTCTCTCTCTTCTGCCTTGTTGGTGGTGTATAGGAATGCCACTGATTTCTGTGCATTGATTTTATATCCTGCTACTTTACTGAATTCCTGTATGAGTTCTAGCAGTTTTGGGGTGGAGTCTTTTGGGTTTTCCACATACAGTATCATATCATCTGCAAAGAGTGAGAGTTTGACTTCTTCTTTGACAATTCAGATGCCTTTTATTTCTTTTTGTTGTCTGATTGCTGTGACTAGGACTTCTAATACTATGTTGAATAGCAGTGGTGATAGTGGACATCCCTGCCATGTTCCTGACCTTAGGGGGAAAGCTCTCAGTTTTTCCCCATTGAGAATGATATTCACTGTGGGTTTTTCATAGATGGCTTTATGATATTGAGATATGGACCCTCTATGCCTATACTCTGAAGAGTTTTGATCAAGAAAGAATGCTGTACTTTGTCAAATGTTTTTTCTGCATCTATTGAGAGGATCATATGGTTCTTGTTCTTTTTTTTTTTTTTTTTTTTACTAATGTATTGTATCACATTGATTGATTTCTGGATGTTGAACCAAACTTGCAGCCCAGCGATAAATCCCACTTGGTCGTGGTGAATAATCCTTTTAACGTACTGTTGGATCCTATTGGCTCGTATTTTGGTGAGAATTTTTGCATCCATGTTCATCAAGGATATTGGTCTGTAATTCTCCTTTTTGGTGGGGTCTTTATTTGGTTTTGGGATCAAGGTAATGGTGGCCTCATAAAACGAGTTTGGAAGTTTTCCTTCCATTTCTATTTTTTGGAACAGTTTCAGGAGAATAGGTATTAATTCTTCTTTAAATGTTTGGTAGAATTCCCCTGGGAAGCCATCTGGCCCTGGGCTTTTGTTTGTTGGGAGATTTTTGATGACTGCTTCAATTTCCTTAGTGGTTATAGGTCTGTTCAGGTTTTCTATTTCTTCCTGGTTCAGTTTGGTAGTTGATACATCTCTAGGAATGCATCCATTTCTTCCAGATTATCTAATTTGCTGGCATATAGTTGCTCATAATATGTTCTGATAGTTGTTTGTATTTCTTTGGTGTTGGTTGTCATCGCTCCTCTTTCATTCATGATTTTGTTGATTTGGGTCATTTCTCTTTTCATTTTGATAAGTCTGGCCAGGGGTTTATCAGTCTTATTAACTCTTTCAAAGAACCAGCTCCTAGTTTTGTTTATCTGTTCTACTGTTCTTTTGGTTTCTATTCATTGATTTCTGCTCTTCTTATTTCTCTTCTCCTGCTGGGTTTAGGCTTTATTTGCTGTTCTTTCTCCAGCTCCTTTAGGGGTCTGGTTAGGTTGTGTATTTGAGACCTTTCTTGTTTCTTGAGAAAGGCTTGTATTGCTATATACTTTCCTCTTAGGACTGCCTTTGCTGTATCCCAAAGATTTTGAACAGTTGTGTTTTCATTTTCATTTGTTTCCATGAATTTTTTTAATTCTTCTTTAATTTCCTGGTTGACCCATCCATTCTTCAGTAGGATGCTCTTTAGCCTCCATGTATTTGAATTCTTTCCGATTTTCCTCTTGTGATTGAGTTCTAGTTTCAAAGCATTGTGGTCTGAAAATATGCAGGATTCTCAATCTTTTGGTACTGGTTGAGACCTGATTTGTGATCTAGGATGTGATCTCTTATTAATGTCCATATTGATTAGGTCCCTGGCAGTTGGTACTGCCTCTTGTTCTTTTTTTTTGAGGTGATTTTTTTCTGTCTTGTCATTTTGTCCAGAGAAGAATAGATGAATGAGAGAACAAAATACTAACAGGGTAACAACAACCCCAGAAAAATATATATTAAACAAATCAGAAGAGACCTGAAACCAGGGGAAAAGAAAGGGAAAGAAAGAAAAAAGAAAAAGCTAAAAACAAACAAACAAAAAAACAGAATATGATCAAATATGATCAGGCTGGTGCATAGATCAGTGCCACACACTAGATTTTGGGTCTATTTTGGTCTGTTAGAAGAAAGTGCCTCCCAAAATTTTAAAGAATGAAAAACTTATATATGTACAGAAATAAGGGTAAATACAATGAAGAGATGGAATATGACTATAAAGATGAAAATTATAAAAGATTTTATAAAAGGAATTGATAAGATTAGAAGTTGGTTGAAAAAAGAAAGAAAAGGATTTTAAAAAAAAGGGGGGGAGAGAATGTGATCAGGCAGGAGACTGGAACAAAGCCATACACTAAAGATTTAGGGTATATTTTGATCTGTTAGAAGAAACTGTATCCCACAATTTTAAAGAGAGAACAACTTATATACATGTACCAAAAATAAGGTTACCTACTATGAAGGGATAGAATATGGCTCTAAAAATGAAAAATAAGAAAGATTTTTTAAAACAGGAATTGATAACATGTTGGTTGAAAAAGGGAAAAAGAAATTTTCAAAAAAAAAGAAAAGAAAAAGAAAGTTAAAAAAATTAACTTTGAAAGACTAAAGAATCATAGGAAAAAAGCGATGAATTCTATGTGCAGTATTCCCCTAGCACTGGAGTTCTTCCATTCCCGTTGATCGGTAAACTTGGTCTTGGCTGGCAGTTCTTGCTGATCTTCTGGGGGAGGGGCCTGTTGCCGTGGTTCCCAAATGTCTTTGCTGGAGGCGGAATTGTCCCGCCCTTGCCAGTCCAGGCTAAGTAATCTGCTCGGGTTTGCTCTCGGGAGCTTTTGTTCCCTGCAAGCTTTCCGTACAGCTTTGGAGGAGGACAGTGAAAATGGTGACCTCCCAATCTCCACCCCGGAGGAGCCAAGAACTCAGGGCCCCGCTCCTCAGTGAGCCCCCAGAGAAAAGCAGTCAGTCACTCCTGTCTCCCCGGTCTCCAGCCGCATTCCGTGCTCACCTGGCCTGTGACTGAGCGTTTCTCTCTGGCACCCGACTCAGTGTAGAGTCTCCAAACCCAGCAGATCCCTGCAGTGTGCTCCCATGCCGCTCCCCCCCAGGGGAGGAAGGGGAGTCTCCCCAGATCTGCTGCTTGTTGGGTCCCTGCTGGAGGAGCAGTGGCCCAACTGTCACCGATCACAGTGGCAACCCCGAGCTGATAGCCCGTGCCTCGGCTCCATCTCTGCAGCGGGCTTTCCCGCTCCAATACCGGGAGCTCTGCCGCACTCAGGCACCCCTGGTCTTTCTGTGACCCCGAGGGTCCTGAGACCACACTGTCCTGCGAGGGTTCCACCCCCTGCTTAACCACTGGAGCGACTCCCTCAGTGGAGCCGATTTCTAAAAGTTCTGATTTTGTGCTCCGCTACTCTATCACTTGCCAGGAGTGGCTGACGGAGGCCCCCTCCCCCACTGTTTTCCCTCCCAAATATCACCTCGGATTCATTTCTCTGCACGTCCTACCTTCCAGAAAGTGGTCGCTTTTCTGTTAAGAGAGTTGCTGCTATTCTTTTCTTCGATCTCCAGTTGAGTTCGTAGGTGTTCAGAATGGTTTGATTCCTTTCTAGCTGAATTCCTGGGACCAGATGAAATTTAGGTCTCCTACTCCTCCGCCATCTTGCTTCTCCCCTCCAGTTAGAGCCCTTTAAAGATAATATTCAAAGAATAAAAGAATCAAAAATATATTGTGCCTATAAAGATTTTTGAAGAAATCAATCTCTAAATAGCTCAATCTTAATTGGATTCAGGTAACTTCCCCCATTCTAACTGCTTACCAGAAGCTAAAGACTCATCTGAAGCCTTTATAGTCTTTCTTACAGTGTCTGGTATACCAAGAGGCAGAACGAAGAAACAGATAATAAAAACAGATCCATAGGTGATCCAGATACTGCAGTCATCAGACAGAGGCTTTAATGATAACTATAATTAATATGTTTAAGACAACAGATGCATTGCTTTTCAAACAAGATCATTGGAATTGATCTTTGAAGAATACTTTGGATTTTACTCAACAAAGAATGTACTTCTCCAAGGACTTGGAGTTCAGATTCAGTTCATTCTAACCAAGGGTGGATCATAGAGATGAAGAACAAAACAGGGAAGGGTCAAATCCAGTGGCATTTGATTCAAGGCAAGATCAAATATGTATAGGTGGGGAATAACTGATTTTTGTTTATCTATTTTAGGATTTCTTCAGTAAATCTGACCCATTTCTGGAAATTTTTCGTATGAATGATGATGCAACCCAGCAACTAGTACACCGAACTGAGGTGAGAAGAGTCATCTTCAGCTTTGCCATCTCATCCCCTAAGATAATAAATTGACCTGTTTCAAGAAGTCCCTTACATATCTTGATGTGTAGCCTGGAATCTTCACTGTCTTTAAGAGGACTCTCTGCCTTTTGTAGCTTTTTTAATTCTCAGTTTAGATATATTACAAGACCCTTTCTCACCCAAATTTTCCATTGTTGACCTTCAATACATTCAGTCAGCAATTTATTAGTAATAAAAATATGAATATTAGCTAACATTTAATGAGAGTGATTAAGTGCCAAGCATCGTGCTTAGTGATTTATATGCGTTACTTTATTTTCTTCTCACAGCAATCCCTTGACATGATTATTATTACCCACATTTTATAGTTGATTAACAGAACCTTTGGGAAGTCAAATGACTTTCCAAGTTCTCATAGTTAGCAAGGGGTAGAGCAGAGGTTTGAACCAAGTTTGTTTGGCCTGAGCTTCACTATAATTTGGGAAACCAATCTGCCTCCACAGTAAAAGTTCATACACCAGGCTGATGTCAGGCCTATCATATGAACAGCTGTCCTATCTCAGCTGCCACTTGGCCTAGCTGCATCTCCTTCTTGAGCCCCCTCCTCTTTCTCCCTGGGGCTCCAAAACTTATCCCTTATTACTACCACCACCACCCAGTACCACACACCCGTTCAATGACCAACCCCAATCTCCACTTTTTATTTTATTTTATTTATAAGCTAGTCCAAGAGAGCCTGTAGGGATGAGAAGTACATTGATAAGGAGGATGTGGGGTGATTGTGATGAATAACAGAGCTGAAAGAAGACTGTTGTATACACACACACACACACACACACACACCACTGGTGGAGTAAATGAAGAAACCCTCATGACTTTCATCGGATGTTTGTGGGGATGCCATGTTCCCACTACCTCACATTAGAAATCCATTTCCATTTTCCTAAAGTAATAGAGTTGCAAGTAGCATTAGGGGAACTTTTTGTGTTATATTTAAGGTAGACAAGAATTAAATAGTCTTGAATGGGCAAAGTCTATGGATATGGTACATAGTTGTCATTTAATAAAATGTGCTTAATAAAAGAATGGATAATGAATGGAGTTGAGTATAGATAATATGTCTACTACATGTTATAGTACAATGTGATTATCTGGAATTTAATCCCTGGGGAGTAGATTGAGGTGCAATAGTTTCCCTGAGTGGCACCAAATTGCCACAACCAAATAGAGTCTTTTTCACACATACAGATTCCTTTGGTGGGACAGACTTCTTCCAGGAGAAGTAAATAAACTTTGGTGAGAATTAGAAGTGTTGTGTCCATTCATTCTTTTGCTCCGGTCAGTGAGTGAGGGCTTTAATGTGCAGACAGAAAGGAGATGGGAGTTGTGTTATTAGACTTCTCTCACAAGATCCCCCTCTCCTCTACTCCTGACAGCAGTCCTTTTCTCATTATTGGAATTGATAAATTCTCCTATTCCCAAGAATCTCTAGAACTCCCATACCTCATTCCTGAGGGGCCTCTGGAGTCTCACAAGAAATGTGATTGTAAAGTTTTCCAATGAGTCAGCAACATGACATCGATTTTTTTCGTCTTTCTTATTCAACAGATATGAAATAAATACTAAGAATACTGTTTTCTTAGGGGAAGAGCACACACACACACACACACACACACACACACAAATTCTAATTTCATAGGAAATTTCTAGTTGAAACTTTAATCTGCTATTGAGCTTTTCAAAACTGTTGCAATGAAATATCATCACTTCTTAGTGTTTTTATATAAAGGTGAGAACTTTAAATTAACCCAAATGCTTTTATCGAATTTTTCTTCTCACTATCACTTTGATCATCCCCAGGGTATCAGGGCACAAGACAAAGCCCCACACGAACATTATTTTTGTACTTTAATGCATTAAAAGAAATTTAATAATTAGAGTCCATGATACAATCAATAATTCATAGTTATATTAAGGAATCCAGTATAAGAGAGAATCACTTATAAAATAATTATGTTATTTAGATAGAGAATTAATTTTTTTATAATGCTAAGACTTCTGCTAACTAAAAATTTCATAGGAAGAAAAATCGATATGACAGAATTGTATTTGACTTCAGTTGTACGTACCCTAGAGCAGTAGTTCTTGAATTTCATGCATCAGAATCATATAGGGGGCCCACCTCCAGAGTTTCTGTCAGGAGGTCTGGGTACAACGTCAAAATCTGCACCTTTTTTTGTTTGTTTGTTTCTTGTGTTCTTTTTATTTTCTTTTTTATTGTTATGTTAATCACCATACATTACATCATTTGTTTTTGATTTAGTGTTCCATGATTCATTATTTGCGTATAACACCCAGTGCTCCATGCAGAATGTGCCCTCTTTAATACCCATCACCAGGCTAACCCATCCTCCCACCTACCTCCCCTCTAGAACCCTGTTTGTTTTTCAGAGTCCATCATCTCTCATGGTTCGTCTCCCCCTCCAATTTCCCCCCCTTCATACTTCCCCCTTCTTCTTTTTTTTTGTTAACATATAATGTATTATTTATTTCAGAGGTACAGATCTGTGATTCAACAGTCTTGTGCAATTCACAGCACTCACCATAGCACTTTTAACAAGTTCCTAGGCGATGCTGGTTCTCCTACTATTCTAAGGACCACACTTTGGGAACCCCTATCCTAAAGTACACAGTACAATTCCAGGCACAGAGCAAATACTCATGTATTCTAAGCCCAGTTGACTTATTTGAATCATAGTGATGGCAGACTAAGATGACTTGTATGGATTCTTGGGCAGGATTAATTAGTAACCTGCTTCCAAAAGGACTTCACTGTTATAAACTTAGTTTGTGACACTAAAGATTTGAAGATCTGCCCTATTTTGCCTTCCTAGGATAGCTGGTATAAGTATACTCCTGGGATTTTTCTTTTAGAAACTTCTCCTCTGACTTGCAATCTGCTCTGACTCGAGGTCATGAGTTACCAAAAACCATTCAATTCTTTAGCAGTAGAAATGACCTACTAACACTCTCTACACCAACCAATGGTCTTTACTTACACTGCCATAGGAATGACAGTCCTATAGAACTGGAGATCCTTTATCAGAGGACAGAGGCAGGCCTGCTTCCTCAATCCTAACTCCATTTGATATAGAAGGGTCATCCCTAGCCTCCACATGCTGGACTATATTACTGTCATTATTTATGAGACAACAGCCAGACCAGTGGCCACAAGAGTTCTGCCCATAATGACCCACTTAATGGGAACCCTTAAAAGATTTTCTACTCCATATTTGCATTAAGACATCTATTCCAGGCAATTGTCCTTTTCATAAGCACCACAATGCTTCTCTAACAGTTTCTATGTTGAAATCTGAAAATGTCAAGTATTTCTTCCCCAACCCACCACTCCTCTTCCTCTCTTTCTTTCCTCAGGTTGTTATGAATAACTTAAGTCCAGCCTGGAAATCATTCAAAGTATCAGTCAATTCTCTATGCAGTGGAGATCCAGACCGCCGGCTGAAGGTCAGAAATCTATGTCCAAGAAATGCAATTGTTTATGTATTTAACTCTCCTCTTTCTCCTCATGTGAATGTTGGCAAACCCAACATTTTCTGTACCACTTACGCAGATCTCTTAGCATCTTGATGGAAGATGCAGGGGCTATTTCCTCTGCAGGAGCCACTGAAGCTCATGAGATAGTCCAAGATAAATCCTGACTGTGTTATGTCAAGAGGCAAAATCCGTGGCTTCTCAGAGAAAAACTGTGGCAATAAGTTCATGGTGCAATTGGGAAATATTAAAAATACAAACACTGTATCAGTTATCTGCTGTTGCATAACAGACAATCCAAAATTTAGTAGCTTAAAACAATAATCATTTATTTAGCTTATGACCCTATGCATCAGCAAATTGAGTTAATCTAGGAGATTCTTCTCTTGGTCTTGCTTGGACTCTCATGTATTTGCAAGGTGACTCTGCTTCTGGGGCTTGACTAGCTTATCATCTGGAATGACTGGGCATTTGAGCCATTTATCTCTCGTCATCCAGAAGGTTAGCTTGGAGACTTATACACATAGTGACCTTAGAGTTCTGAAAGAGCAAGAACAGAAGCTGTAAACAAAGTCTCTTAAGGTCTAGTCACAGAACTCATATGAGGTCACTTCCTCCACATTCTATTGGCCAGAGCAAGTCACATGGCCATCCCAGATTCAAGGGGTGAGGAAATAGACTGCCTCTTGGTGAGAACTGCCAAGTATGGTGACCATTTTTTTCAATCTACCATAAATGCTTTTTGGGTATCATGGGAATATATATGTTGGAAGAAAAGACACCTTGTGAGGGTGACCAAAGAAAAACAAGAGGTAGAATGCCAGGAGCAGACTCCAGGAAGCATTTTTTATGGTCTAAGTTCTGACCCTCCTTCTGCCTTGGGAGTCCAGAAGCTCCATGTTATCCATGCCCCAGAGTTGATTCTACCAATTCAGGATGACTAAGTAAATTCAGTAGAGACTGGAACCTATAAATTGAAAGGCCGATTAATTCATGTTCAGTGAGAAACATGCCCATCAAGCAACCTCAGCATTCACATCAGCTTAATCAAGACACTGTCTCTCTGTGGGCCAGCCATAGGAAAGACAGCTCTCAGAAGGCTGCTATAATAGTCTGACAGCAGAGCCAGGGGTGCTGAATAACAGGGATGGTGAATGGCTTCAGACTCTGAAAGCCTAGGGCCTCTACCTCCACTATGGGAAGATAGGTCCATGAGGCAAACTAATCATCCATGTTCATCTTTCAGGGCACCTAATCCCCTGGAAACTGTTAGATGGGCTTTGCCAGTGTTTGTCTTCGTAACTTTACATTGTCTTCACTCTTTTTGCCCCACAAACCTTCTTCTGATAGAATTCTTTTGATTTGACAGTATTGTCAGATTAGAATCCTGTCTGGTTGATTAGTCCCAGCTTCTTTAATGTGACCTTGTATATCTTTGCTTCACACTGTTCTATGTGGACTCGGTGCTTGAACTCTCAGCAGACATGCTTCCCTCCATGTTCTCGAGGAGCAACTCAGAGTTGTCCCAAATATCTTGTCTCCGATAAGAGCTAAGATATTTCAAGCCTCACTTGCCATTGGGACTGTCTTTCATGTCAAAATCAGGACTCCTGGCTGTTTAGGATTTCATTTGTCAGTTCATATGCAGAATGCCAAGAGCTTCAGCGTCGGGCCCAAGGTGGTGATTGCTGCCTCTATTCTGGGCAGCCTCCCTTCCATTCCCAATGAGATAACTGGCCCTATGTGGGGCAGAAATCAAATAATATGTCCATTAGCCATAGATCAATTTTGTCATAGGGAGTTATGAATTGAATAAAAGGAGAGGGTTGTCTGAAATGGTATAAACAAAAATTCACAAAAGGAGCCCTCTATGGTCTTGTGAGTGTTCTGCTGTCTGTAGGGGAACAAGTGGGAATAAAGGAGGTAGATGATGGGTGATAGATAGATGAGAAAGAAGGAGAAAGAAAGATACAGGGAGTTGGAGAGGGAGAGGGAGGAAGGGAAGAAGGAAGGATCAGGGCTTCTCAACAGCTGCACTGTTGACATTTGGATTTTGTTGTGGGGGCTTGTCCTATGCATTCTACAATGTTTGGCAGCATTCCTGGTTACTAGATGCTAGCAGTACTCCAGCCCCATCAGTCTTACAGCCAAAGGTCTATTCAGACATTGCTAAATATTTCCCGGAGGGTAAAATTACTCCCGATTGAGAACCAATGGTTTCAAACTTAGCATGCGTCGGAATCACATAGAAAACTCGCTGAAACGCAGACTGCTGAACCCCAGCTTCATAGTTTCTGATACAGGAGGTCTACAATGGGCCTGAGAATTTTGCATCCTAACAAGTTCCTGGGTGATGTTGCTGCTGCTGGTTTCAGCCCATACTTGAAGGACCCTGGTGTAGACATTTGCTTCTCTCTCTTTTTTTTTTAAGACTTACTTATTTATTTGAGAGAGGGCATGAGTGAGAGGGGCAGAGGGAAGGGGAGAGAGAATCTCAAGCAGACTCTGTGCTGAGCATGGAGCCCAACACAGGGCTTGATCTCATGACCCTGAGATCATGACCTGAGCTGAAACCAAGAGTTGGATGCTCAACCAACTGTGCCACCCAGGCGCCCTGACATTTGCTTCTTCATGACCACTTTCCCATGGCCTAGTGTCTCCACAGCATTTTCCAGCACCCAGTCTCCCCTTTACCACCACTTTTCTGCCCGCATTCATACCTATCTGCACCGTCCCAGCCTTCTCAGCTTTGCACACACCTCTCTCTCTGCTCAGAATGCGTTCCTCCATCGGCTTTTCCTGAAACATGCTACTGCACTTCAGGTCTCTTAAATCTCCCTCCACTTCCAGAAAACTTTCCTCTTTCACTTCTGTGGGATGCCTTCTAACCCTCTCCACCTACCCCATTAAAATACCTCTCAAGTTGTGGGACGCCTGGGTGGCTCAGTTGGTTAAGCAGCTGGCTTTGGCTCAGGTCATGATCTCAGGGTCCTGGGATCGAGTCCTGCATGGGGATCCTTGCTCAGTGGGGAGCCTGCTTCTCCCTCTCCCCTCCCCCCCATACTCATGCTCTCTCTCTCTGACAAATAAAGAAAATCTTAAAATAAAATACCTCTCAACTTGTTTTGAAAATTTCCATTTACATCTCTGTCTCCTCAGTAGCTGCCTTGTTCTTTCCAGTTTGCCCCTACAGGGTGAGATCCATGTTTTGTTCACTGTGTATACAGGTGTCAAGCACAGTACTTGGCACAGAGCAGATATCCAGTACCTTTTTGCAGAGTGAATGGATAGAGGAGGGAGGGAAGTACTGAGAGGTCAGCGGGGGGTGTCTAACCTTACTGGGGCGGGGGTTGGGGTGAGGTGGAGAATTACCCACACCAGTATTTGGTATACTGGGGTTTTCCCAGTCACAAAGCCTATATTGCACTCACCTGCTCACAATATCCAAATGCAGCTTTTCTGAAAGGCAGGATAGACTTCCTGTATTGCCCTTTATTTGTATTCATTATTTTGTCACAAAGGCCACTGTGAAATTCTCATAATGCTGTCCCTAGCCAGCTCGCTCCAAAATAAAATGGTACCTTATTGGTAGGCAGCATTTTCATCCATATGGGTGTCATTCTTCCTACCATCAAAACACTAGAAAGCAAATTTAAAAATTTTTAATTTTAAAAACTCTCTCAGGTTAGATTTTAAATCTTAGCAAAATTTTAACAATTAGGTCTTTGTGTCAAATGAAGCTTGATATCTTTGATTCTCATTTATTCAGGACCCACGTGAACATGAAGTTCAAATAACCAGCTTTTTATTTTGCTTTTATTTATTCTGTACTGCTCCTTTGTGTAAAAAATAAAAACATTCAAAGAAGCCTTTTCTTCAGAAACTGATGCTTTAACTTATTGTGGAAATGTTCAAACATACATAAAAGGAGAAAGATGATATGATAACTCCCCATGCCCAGGCACACAACTTCAACAATTACCGTCTCATGGCGAATTTTCCTTCACACACAGCCCTAATACCCATTTCCCCCTTCCTCTCCCCACTGGATTGTTTTGAAGCAAATCCCAGACCAGGGCAAACGCATCCATTAAGCACAGTGCCAGGGCCCAGCAGACTTTCAGGAGTCCACGAAGATGTTTTCATTTCTTTTAAGATTAGAAAGGAAAAAATAAACTTGTAAGATTGAATAAAATGTTTTAATTTTTTCTCACCTCAGAAAGCAATGACATTTTTAGGATCCCAAAAGTCGACTATGGTGGGAGGGGACCCATGAAGGCAGAAGTGCTGAGGGCCAATGAAGGTCATGATGTGGCCCTGTCCCAGATATCATTTCACCCCAAAATGCTTCAGTATGTATCTCTAAAGAGTAAGGAATCATTCTATAAACATAACCATAAAACCATTATATGACATCTAATTATATTATATATATAAGAATATTAACTAAGCCTCCTTAATATCATCAAATATTCTGCCACTATTCATATTTGACTGACAGCCTGCCTCATTTATTAAGATATATATATATATATATATATATATATTGCTTTTCTTTTTTTTTCAAATTGGGGTCTAAATAAGGTCCAAGCATTGCATTAGACCAAAATACCTCTGAAGTTTCTTTTAATCTGTTAGTTCCTTCTTTTTTTTTCCTTGCAATTTACTTATTGAAGAAACCATATTGGTTTATCCTGTGGCATTTCTCACATCTGTGTTCCCTATAAGTGAGTAGTTGGGCTTGATCATATTTGAGATCTGTTTTCTAGCAAGAATGCTTTTTATAAGTGATGCAGCTTTCTCAGGGCGTGAACAGTCATTGAGGAACATTGCCTACATTTCGTTAGTTTGTTAGGGTTTTCAAGATGGTAACTTTCCCATTCTATCATTACTTCTTTATTTATTGTTTAATGTCTTCTGTAAAGAAAAACTTTCCCTTTAATAACTGTTTGATTCCCTGAGGTGTGATTCATATAAGAAAGATAGGAAAAATGTTTTATCTTTCCTTCTTTTTAAACCAATTTTCAGAATAATAAATTACTTCTCTTGCATCCTCCATAGGTGACTAGTGAAGTCCCCCAGTATTATTAAGAATTATGGATTTGGGGGTGCCTGGGTGGCTCAGTGGGTTAAGTGTCTGCCTTCAGCTCAGGTCATGATCCCAGGGTCCCAGGATCGAGCCCCATGTCGGACTCCCTGCTCAGCAGGGAGTCTGCTTCTCCCTTTCCCTCTGCCCCTGCCCCTTGCTCTCTCTCTCGCCCACTCTCAAATAAATAAAATCTTTTAAAAAATTTATAGATTTTTAAAAATATATCTGAGAGTTTCAGTCTATTTCAGTTATTATTCCTTTGAAATCTTGAATTGCTGCATGTTTAACCAATGAAAATTGCTTTAAGTTAACTCGAGTTCTTTTTATTTTTTTCTATTTTGTTTTATTATCTTATGTTAATCACCTTAACTCGAGTTCTTTTGACATAACTTAATAGTAAGTAATAGTTTCCTTGCTTTCTGGTATACATTTCAAAATTCATGAATTTTGAAATTTTGAAATTCTTTTTCACCATTGGATCCATCTTGTAGATGCTGAGTTGTATATTAAAAGTCTTCTTTTTTTTTTAAGATTTATTTATTTCAGAGAGCGAGAATGAGAGAGAGAGAGTCCATGAGAGGGGGGAGGGCCAGAGGGAGAAGCAGGCTCCTCGCCGAGCAGGGAGCCTGATGCGGGACTCGATCCTGGGACTCCAGGATCATGACCTGAGCCGAAGGTCATGACACTTAACCAACTGAGCCACCCAGGTGCCCTATTAAAAGTCTTCTTGAAACAATTCCTCTCCATAGCTAAACCTCAATCCCATAGAACTCTCAGTTCATTTGTTTCATTTTGCGTTCAGTTTCTAGGAATTTATTTTACAAATTTAATTTTGGTCTATAACTATGTAAAATGTTTACATGATTCTCAAGTCAAAACTACAGAATAAGTATATTCAGAAAAATGTAGCTTCCTTTCCTGTCCCTATACCACTTTTTACCATCTTCTCTTACAGGCATTTTGTAGTATACTTTAATACTTGGCGGAGCTAGCTCCTTCCATTTCTGTATTCCTTGTCTTTTTAAGGGTTTTTCTGGACATTTTGCTTGCTTTTTTCTGTCCATTTAGCTTTACAAACAACTAGTACCAGGGGGGAAAAAACCTTGATGGTATTTTTATTGATATTGCAGAGGAAACCTCTTTAATATTGCATCTTCCTATCCTAGAATATGTTATGTCTCCCCATTTGTTCAAGTCTTCTTTTATGTCTACAGGAGTGCTTAGTGTTTTTCTCTTATAAGTTTCCAACATTTATATTTCAATTTATGCCTAGTTTTTATTTGTTTCTTCGACTCTTATAAATGGAATCCTTCATTATGCCTTCTATCATTTGTCAATATAAAGGTTATTGAATTTTGTTTTCTTTTTTAAAAAGATTTTATTTATTTGAGAGAGAGAGAGTGAGTGAGAGAGAGAGAGCTCACAAGCAGGGGGACGGGCAGAGGGAGAGGGAGAAGCAGGCTCCCACTGAGCAGGGAGCCCGATGTGGGGTTTGATTCCAGGGCCCTGGGATCATGACCTGAGCTGAAGGCAGACGCTTAACCGACTGAGCCACCGGGTGCCCTGAATTTTGTTTGTTTTCTTAAACTGCAATTTTATTAAGTTTTATTATTGTTTATAGTAATTTTCTATTACTTTTTCAGCATTTTGCAACTGTATAGTTATATCATCTGAAAATAGAGAGAGCTTTTACCCATACTTACTATCCTGATGGTTCTAGTTATCGCTCTTCTTTATTTTCATGGACTAATACTCCCAATACAATGTTGAATAGTAAAGGAGAAAGAAGACATCTTTGTCTTATTCATCACCATAGTGGAAAATTCTATAGTGCTTTTCCCTTCATTCTGACTTAAATTAATTTTTGAAGTGATTATGAAGGTGTCAGAGGCTTAGCGCTTTCTTAGCCACATGTACTGAGCCTCAAAGACCTGTGCTGGCATTCAGAGAAGATTCTTGTTTGTATTGGTAACCCTAGAGACAAAAGACACTGCTCTACTTCCTGAATAGATGTAGACTTGTATTTAATATTAGCTGTTTAATGAATTTATCCATGATTTCTATGACATATTACAGCCCCTATCAAAATCCTAGTTTCATTTACTTCCAAACATACAGTGAGGTAGCTTCATCGTCATTTTACAGATGAAGAAACTGAGGCTCAACACCCCCATGCAATCAAATGTGAATTTTAATGCTCTTTTTATCGAGGTGTACTGTCTCTATTTTGTTGTCTTTCTTAGAAAATAAATCATCTTGATAAAGCATATCACTTAACCCTGAACCAACTAGAATGTTTTATTTACCATCATTCTAACAGTTAACAGAAACAAGATTTGTCTGTATATAACATATTTCATGAAGTCTGAGAAACTACCAGTTATATAAATCACCACTAAGGGGGGAAAAAGTTCTTAATGAAGTCATAATGCAATGTTCTCTTACCAATGTGTGGTTATAAGAAAATCTGTGCCTCTTAAATTCCATGAAATGTGATATTAATAATTTCTTTTGATTTCATCAATGCATTATGAATATCCAGTATATATTCTTTAGAAGGCAATGCTAGTATTCAGAATAGATTCTACCAGACAAGGGTCTAAGAGAAGAGGGTGAGAAGGCACTATCAGCAGGCATTATTAACACATTGTTAACACCCTAACTGTACCTCATACTATGGGAAGATGCCATGACAGAAAAGTCTAGAAAAACACCATATAGAGGCACCTGGGTGGCTCAGTAGGTTAACTGTCTGCCTTCAGCTCAAGTCATGATCCCAGGGTCCTGAGATTGAGCCCTGTATTTGGCTCCCTGCTCGGCAGGGGGTCTGCTTCTCCCTCTCCCTGTGCCCTTCCTCCCTGCTCATGTTCTGTCTCTCTCTGTATCTCTCTCAAATAAACAAATAAAATCTTAAAAAAAAAGAAAGAAAGACACCATATAAGCACCTCAAGGCCATTTCCTATCTCCTCTAATTCTCAAACCACACAGGTAACCTGGACACTTTCTCCATGCAGAGTTCATCAGGTATTTTCTGAGTATGGTTGCCTTGGAGAGGTATCTAGGGTGATCTCTGTATCAACCTGTCCCCATGCCTATGCAAGAGAGAGGCCCAGTTTTTCACTGAGGTCATGGTGCAATGGGAACAAGCAAGAAAACAGGCAGAAGGAAGTAACAGAAAAAAAGGAGAAGCAGGTCCCCAAAGTCAAAGCAGAGGCTATAGGACTCAAGAGCCCATGACAGCATGAGAGGAGGCCCAAAGTCCAAAGCAACTAACAAATGACATTTTTACCCACGATTCATCTTACTCACCCTTTATGCCCTCTCTTTTCTGTAGCCATGCATGATTGATTTAGAATAGCCATGTTCATGAGCCCCCATATGACACCCCCAAAGTCGGATTTCTGGCCAATCAGAAAGGTGCTCTACTGAACCGGGATCCTAGACCCCAGTGGTCCTGGAAGCTTCACTTTAGCAACTTTCCTAAACAATGTTGGTGCAAGCCATTTGCCAACCACACATTGAGAAACACTGTCTTCCTATTGATTCTCCAAACCTAGCTGACCTGCTGGTACTTCTCTTAGGTAGGTCAGTATTTTTATTGCAAAGCTGAGTGTATATGTATGTATACATTCTGCTCTTCCTCGTATATGAAATCCTTAACATTTGTCCTTTGGTTACAGAGAACTAATGGTTCTCTGTAATTAGAACTAATGGTTCTAATTTCTCCCTTTCTCAAGTGTGACCAGGCCATCTTGAGTTGAAATTGTATTTTCACCAAAATTCATTGTCTTTGCTTTGTACTCTCTGAGCCAGAGTGACTCACAAGTGCCAAATGGACTGGACTCTAGGAATACGTTTTTGAGTTTGCCTTGGACCTTCCCCCTTTATTCCCAACACCATGTGACTCCTAACTCCTGGATTCCTAAGTGCCTCTTATTTTTCTTCTGATTCTTTGGGCTTGTTGCCAAACTTGTTTTCTTTCTGCTTCATCCTGTTTTTCTCTAACAAACCTTCTGACTCTTAATGCTTGAAAAGGAAAACAAAAAAACAAACAAACAAAATCTCAGTTCTATCCCCCAGATCTCAGTCCTTGACAGTGACCCCAATTCAGCCCTGTAATTCCCCCAAACCTATAGATTTGATTATTAGGTATCCCATGGATTACACCAACATTTTCTGATTCTTGGTGCAAAACACAGGAAGGTGGAATTAAGAGGTCCATCAGTAACTATATTTGGCATTGTTGGAAACCCCTGTAATAAAGACAGTCTCAGGCAGTTGAAAGCAAATTCACTTCCTTCTCTAACTACCTTACAACTGAAAGGGGGAAAAAGAGCCTGAATGGCCCATGGACTTGTTTTGTTCTCTTGAGATCTGTTAAAATTCAAGTGCTTTTTTTATGGCCTTCTGGGCTCAAGGGCTCCTGGGTTTGTGCCTGTCAATAGTTCACTCAGCCTAAATGTCCTACAATTACCAGAGGATTGCAGACTTATCTAGGTGTCTCTATATTGGATCGGCCATGGCACAGGAATTCTTAACTCCACTTAAGTAAATGGCATCCCAGACCCAGCAGGCTGCCTCTACTGAGATCTGTAATCAATACTGGGGCATGGGAAAGCAATAACCAGCTTAAATAGTGTGAAATCATGCAGGAATAAAGGGGGCTTCTAAATGAGAGAAAAGCTACATACTCTCTCAACTTTAATAATTCTTTCACTTTTCATTAATATTCTCTCTTTTTTACAGATTGGGAATTCAAGAATATGTGTAAGCAAATTGCTTAAGATTACACAGCTAAGTAGTGCAGCCTAATTTAAACCCGGGTCTCTCATGCTCTGTGGTCCTTGCTCTTCACTACGGAAAGACAGCTAACATTTACTGGGCATTCACCAGCTACCTGGTACTACACTGGACACTTTGCTTAAATTATCTCATTCAACTCTATACTTACCCTAGGTGAAATGATACCGCAGTAACCAAGAACACCCATGCAGTAGAAGTTTATTTCTAGCCTACATAATAATCAAAGATAAATCTTCCTAATCAGCATTGTCTCTCCTTCATGCAGTCATTGGAGAACGCAGTTGCTTCTATCTTGTGGTTCATCCATACCTTAGGGCTTCATTGCTATTTGCATTTAGCACGCAGAAGGGAAAAGATGTGGAGAGGGCTCTCTCCAGAAGTTTTAGCTGAAAACAGCACTTGGCATTGCTTGCCTATATTCCAATGACTAGAACTTAGTCATATGACTACACTGAACTGCAAAGGAGGCTATGAAATGTGATCTTGTTGGGGCCTAGAAAAGAAAACAAATGTTTCGTGTCCCGCTAGCTGGTTCTTCCACTGGAAGATATCGTTACTGTCCCCATTTTGCAGATGAGAAAACTAAGGCTTGAAAAGATAAAATATCTTGCTTAAATTCACAGAGCTTGCATGCTACGTAGGCAGGATCAAGTCTGTCTAACTCTGGAAACTATACGTTATAGCTGCACTATCTAATAAAACTTTCTGATAATAGAAATACTCCATATATGTGCTGTCCAAAAGAGTAGCCACTGCCCACATACAGCCAGAGCAATTCTCTCCCAACCTCTCTTCTCTCTTTTCCTTTAAGCCTTTTTTCTATTTTCAGTGCCTTTATGTTAGGATCCCATCCCTTTTTTCTTTTTTCAATCAACACCATCCAAGGAGAAAATTCTACCCCTTCATGTATCAGGCTTCTGCTGCAAATGGGAGCCCTCATCGGCCCAGTCTTTAATGATTCCAAAGGGGAAGGAATGGGTCTCCTTCAAATGGGGTCAACAGTAGGTTCTTCAATGCCAAGATAATTTTTCATCAGTGAGAATTAGATCTGATTTCCTTAATATCTATCTGGGAAGAGAGCACACCTTGCTAAAGCAGGTATTATGGGTTTTGGGTGTTTTTTTTCAACCAGGAAACCACACAATCTGGTCTTAAATTTTTTTTAAAAAGAATCTTGGGAGTTAGTGTTTAATGGATATAGAGTTTCAGTGCGAAGATGGAAAAGTACTGGAGACAGACGGTGGTGATGGTTGCACAACAATGTGCACTTAATGCCACAGAGCTCTACACTTAAAATGATTTTATGTTACATATCTTTTACCACAATAAAAAAATTTATTACCAAAAGAACCTCCTTCCTGTTACCATTACTTTGAACTTCCCATTGTGAAACAACTACTAAGTATTATTGTCCTAGGAGTGTTTGACCTGGCACACTTTACCTGATGATGGCTCTTGTCTCAGCAATCTGGGATGAGGGTATGACAGCTTCCAAGAGCTTTCTCACCCCCAGATTCCCCCCTCTCAGAAATCCTTCTAAGGCGGGAGGGGTGGTCCTTCTTTTCACCACCGTTATGAACAAAGAACATAAAAAAGGTAATGTAACCTGGTCAAACAATTTTGTTGGGACAGTTGTCCCAACATTTGTTCTGTCATTGACTAACCCCAAATATGATTTTGAAGAAATCACCTTTGGAAGATACTTTGACATTCTGAACTAAGAGCACCAAATAAACACTCATCAGTGTCCTGGGAGATCATTTAAGGTGCAGAGGGAGCCCTCTTGTCATCCAAAGTGGACATTTCTCCCCTAGAGAGAATTTCCATCTCAATAAGTCAGATTCCACATTATTTAACCCATCTATGTCCACTTCTGTACTAAAACTTAAGATAGCTAATCAGCTACTGGAAGGACGCTTGAATAAATAAAACTAGGAAGCTAGACAAAGTTGCCGAATGATGAAGTGGAAGGAATATTCTAAGGAAAAAGTTTGAGAATCCCCTGATGCAACTTTGTGGCATAATTCAGACTGGTGGGGTCTCTGCTCTGTCCAAATGATGCTGTATGCTGGTGACCCAGACATTCATTTCTTTTTTTTTTTTAATTTTTTATTGTTATGTTAATAACCATACATTACATCATTAGTTTTTGATGTAGTGTTCCATGATTCATTGTTTGTGCATAACACCCAGTGCTCCACGCAGAATGTGCCCACTTTAATACCCATCACCAGGCTAACCCATCCCCCCACCCCCCTCCCCTCTAGAACCCTCAGTTTGTTTTTCAGAGACCATCGTCTCTCATGGTTCGTCTCCCCCACCGACTTACTCCCCTTCATTCTTCCCCTCCTGCTATCTTCTTTTTTTTTCTTAACATATATTGCATTATTTGTTTCAGAAGTACAGATCTGTGATTCAACAGTCTTGCACAATTCACAGTGCTCACCATAGCACATACCCTCCCCAATGTCTATCACCCAGCCACCCCCTCCCCCCCCCCCCCCACCACTCCAGCAACCCTCAGTTTGTTTCCTGAGATTAAGAATTCCTCATATCAGTGAGGTCATATGATACATGTCTTTCTCTGATTGACTTATTTCACTCAGCATAACACTCTCCAGTTCCATCCACGTTGTTGCAAATGGCAAGATCTCATTCCTTTTGATGGCTGCATAATATTCCATTGTGTATATATACCACATCTTCTTTATCCATTAATCTCAGACATTCATTTCTGCTAATTATTCTTGGTTGCTGCTTGTATTCACTTGTTTAGTTACTTGTTTATTAACGTGAACCACTTCATCGTTCATGGCCCCCCTTTGTTAATATTGAAGCTGAAAAACTTGCCTCAAGAGCTCAATTTTTATTTTTGCACTTTTGGAAATGTTGCTTTTAAACCTAGCCTTGTCAATAGGAAGGCTTCCACAAACTGAGTTGACATCCCAAGAGGCCATTGCATTGATTCAGTTTCTGTAGGACATTCAGCTACTCTGCCACATTTCAAACATTAAACAGGAAATTTTTTTTGAAGTATTGCAATCTGCAGCCATCCTGGGCATTTCTCTCCGTAAAGTGTTTTCAATAGAATTACCAAACAAAATAGTAAGAGAGCTATCTCTTAGGAAGTATAGCTTTTATAAAGAGAATCCTTGAGCCCAAGAGAAACGACCCATTTTTAGGTACTTGGCAGGATGCCACAGTCCCTCTTTCTGAGGAACTGGAGGAGGTATCAGCATCTCCTTATGGAAATGTTGCCTGTGAGATTCCAGCTGTCTGCAAAAGTGCTTGGATTTCCAAAAAAGTCTTGGGAAAAGCCAGGGTTTTGTCTGTGGGGAGCACATGAAATTAACATCAGGGGACAACAGGTTGACTGACTTCATAAGAAATGAATTATTTATTCCCTGAGAGCATATAAATTACCTTTCTTCCAATGTCCTTTGACTCATTGCAGAAAGGACACAAATGCTTTTGTGCCACACCAATAAGGAGAAGAAAGTTAGAATGATCATCTCCCCTGCCTCCACCCTATAGAGTTAGAAAGAAATGAGATGATGCCTACAGAGGCTGCTCAGGCTGGACTGCTCCAGCCAGAGTTCCATCTCACCTGGTGTGGTATGCAGCTTCTTTGCTTATATAGGAACTCAGCTTTGTCCAATCACCCTGACGTGATGAGACCTGGAAAAATTGATTCATAGTAGAGGTAGATGCATAAGTCAAGAAGCCAATATATTAAATTACAAAACTTTTAATACAATTTTAATAAATTAATTTAACAAGAACTGTAATCCTTGTGCTCCACACAAGGTTCTCCTTCCCTGATATCTGAATACTCATGAAGCAAAATTATTAATCAGAAAGTTACTTGGCAAAAAGATGGAAAAAATCAAGGCAAGGGTGTGTGAGGAGTCTTGAGAGATTCTACTTTGGTTAGCCATTTGACACGAAGACCCTCTGAAGAGTCTGATTAAGTTAAAAGGATATTTACTTTTAAAATGCATACAGTTCTAGGGCTTTGTGAATTCATTAAAGCTGATCTCTGGACTCCAGACCTCTGAGCTAAGCCATGGTGAGTTTTGTCAAAATATAATTTTCAAAAAGTTAAAAGCATGACTCTCATCCAACTGTCAAATGAACATATGTCAAAGATTTTATTCACCTCATTCATTAATGAGGAAGCCAATAAGATGATCAGACTGTTCTCCAGGAGCATTTTGAAGAATCGGGTTTACATAGTCTTTTTCTTTAAACAGGACTAAGCGTTCTAGAGATAAAATTGGTTAATGTCCTTCACAGCAATAAATCATAAACTTCAGGGTTATCTTTGCTACCAGACAGAAATCACTGTATCATATACAAGTTTATCATGTATAACTTCACAGAGTCTGAGCACTGAGTTCATAGATAATAAATAGGAAAATCAAGCAATGGTATATTCATGTAGGAAAATAAATCATCCTTGGGAGGGCCTGTTAAAGCTTCAGCATGCCATTGAAAGGACTCACAGTCACACTTTTGGTTAGGTTATGGATATTTTTTTTCTTAATAGGTTCGGATAGCCCCTGAGTTCACATTTCTAGAACCTGATATATGCCTGAAATCCCTAAGTGCCTCCCTTCACCCCCTCTCCACCTCTGAATGGCTGGCCCATTCTTTTTTTTTTTTTTTTTTTGACACAGAGGGAGAAAGTATAAGCAGGGGGAGCATCAGGCAGAGGGAGAGGGAGAAGCAGGCTCCCCCGCTGAGCAGGGAGTCTGAGGCAGGGCTCGATCCCAGGACCCCGGGATCATGACCTAAGCCAAAGGCAGTTGCTTAACGGACTGAGCCACCCAGGTGCCCCTGGCTGGCCCATTCTTAACCTTCAGGTGTCGGCTCCAAACTCAGCCATTCAAAGACACCTTCCAGGCTTCATTGTTCATACCTGCATTCCTGCAGTTAGAATCCATCTTACCACCTTATCAGTCTTCCTCATGGCACCTACCATCATCTGTAATCATGTCTATTTGTTTATGTGGTTACTGTTGTGCAAATACCAAGGTCTGAAGGAAAGGAACTGGCCTATCTAATTCACCTCTGTCTCCTCAGCCCCTAAAAGTGCTTGCATATAATTATAGCTTGCATATAGTGCTTAATAAGTATCTGCTTAATGGACAGAAGCATGGATGGATGGATATATATATATATATATATATATATATATATATATATATATATGCCCATGTATACATTAACTAGATCCTATGAAGACATTCTGCCAAGTTTGTGCTATTTGGTCTGCCCTTTTAAAGGCTCTAAGAAAAACAGTCCTCTCATCCATTTATTCTTATCCTCACGTCTATTGACACTACTAATTAATTTACTAGTGTCATCACATCACTTTTGACCTGTGACACTTCCTTTCAAGGCAAGTCTAAATTCATTATGGAAGCTTTCTTTCCTTATTGTCAGTGTCTTAGAGAATCCCCAAATGCAGTCCATTTATCATTATATCCCCCTCCCATAGTTTTTCTATCAAATTTAAACACATCTTTCCCTCTACCAGCCTCAGAATTCCAAGAAGGAAAAAAAGGAAGGGAAGAGTCTGGATGAGGTGGAAACCAGCAGGGAAAGACTCTCCTTCAGGGGGGAGGGGCTGGAATGAAAGTCGCAGAAAGAAGAAACAGTGTCTTGGCCTCACCTGGCTCTCACAGCAGAGCTCTTGGAGGATAAGGGGGCCTAAATTCTCAGAAAAAGAATGGGAAGGAAAGCAGCCTGGTAGATTTTCCAAAAATCAGGTCTCTCATTTCACTGGCATAGTTCACAGTCAGGTACATTACTTCCTTCAAACCATCTCTGAAATAGCAGGGACTAAGTCTCCCGTTAGGAATGATGAATGCTGGCTTACCTTTAAGCCATGAGATGTGGAGGGGAGGTGGGAGAGTGATGGGGTGGGTGAGACAAGCAGGATTCAGTTAAGTCCTGGGGTAGCTGAGAAAAGAAAGGGCCATTCTCTATGTTCTGATTCTTAGAACCTTTTCTGCAATTTACTTATCTTTTTTCCCTCTCCTTTCCTTCTCCCTGGCAATTAAACATCTACCCAAATATTATTGTTGTTGACCACCTGCATGCCTGGTTGAACTGTCATTTAAAACATTTTATGACAGCTATCCCATGAAAGAGTAAAAAGTCACTAAATGGACTTGTCAGGAAGCATTACGTCCAGCTCATCTCCCCTGCAGACCAGCTGGCCCTCTTCATAAACACTCTTGCAATTCACTCACCCCTGCCATTCCCAGTAATGAAACCCACTCTTGAAGGCATGCAATGCACCAAACTGCAGCAGACCTTATGACAGGTCAACATATGGTCTAGAACAATGTTGTCAAACTTGAGCATGCATCCGAATCTCCTGGAGGTCTTGTTAAAACACAAAATTCTGGGCCCAAACCCCAGAGTTTTTGATTCAGTAGGTCTGGGGTGAGGCCTGAGAATTTGCCTTTCTCACAACTTCCTAGGGCATGCTGATGCTGCTGGTCCAGAGTTCACATGGGGAGAATCACTGATATTGAAGAAATAGTCAAGAGACAACCTCACTATCATGTTTCCCTCAAGTCACCCATCTCCACCTTAAAACTACTCTATATCTGCATCTATTGTTTCCTTCTTTCCAAAACTAGCTGATTCCTTTGCCCACTTCACTCTAGTTCTTCACAATACTCAAAGGCTCTTCCACAGCTGGTCATTGATACAAAGCCAGTAGGAAGCATTGAGATCATCTAGTCTCTCAGTCGGGGTTCCTCAGCTTCAACAATACTAACATTTGAGCCAGTTCATTCTTTGCTACAGGGGGCTGTCCCATGCATTGTAGAATAGTTAACAGCATCCCTGGCCTGCACTAACTAGATGCCAGTAACACAACCCCATACCCCAAGTTGTGACAACCAAAACTATCTCCAGACATTGCCAAATTTCCCCTTGGGGGCAAAATTGCCCCTGGTTGAGAACTACTCTAGTCAAATATATCTCTAATTGCTCCCTCTCTGGTGGGGTTTAAGAGTGAAAATTCATGACATCCCTTCCTGAGTTTGGTCCAAATGAGAAATAAAGAAGGAATTCAACAACTTGGAAATCAAACCAGCACTTCATTGCTGCTAAAGCAAGGAATGCTTCCTCTGGGGGAGGATTGGGTTGTGACTAACAATAGCCGAGGAAGCCCACAGTTAATCTTAGGATGGGCAGAAAACAACCGTGTCAATGCCAGGCGGCACTGCAGTAGCGTAACTATGGCAGGAGTTCTCAACCTTGGACATGTATGGGAATCACCTGGGGAGCTTTAAAAATTATTGATTCCTAGACCCCATCTCAGATCGATTAAATAATTTCTGGGCATGAGGCCAAAGCATCAGCAATTTTGATAGGCTGCCAAAATGATTATAATGTGCACACATGGTGGGGAACCACTGCTCAACTCAATAGACTGAGAGGATTGAGCCCCTTGTTGGATTTCTCTGATGGGTACTGAGGGGACAGCAGTGTGATGCAGGAACTCCCAGCAAGTTTCTTAAGACCCAATGAGTCTTCAAAATTCTGCTGACATGTACATTATGTAAACTTACTACTATAGAAAATACAACATATTTACAGGCTTCAGAGGAGGCTTCCTGGGAGAACATAGCATCTAATCCTGGACCTTGAAAGTATGTAAAAAGGCCCAGAAGTATGTGATTAATAGACCCAGTGCTACCACATTTTAACATGTTGGGACAGAGGCCCCAGGGCAGGATAAGAGATGGCAAAGCTACTGAAGTAAACAGCATCTTGTCGGTCATGCTAAGGAGTTTAGATTTTTTTTTCCTGAGAGCAATGGGAGGCACTGAGTGTTCTATGCAGTAGCGTGACTTGGTCGTGTTTGAATTCTTGGGATTAGTATTCTGCCTTTTTTGTGGAATTTTGATGGAATGAGGGTGAGGCTGGAAGCAGAATATCTGGTTAGAAGTCATAGGACTTTCATACAAATTTTAGGATTGTTTGTTCCAGCACTTTGAAAAATGTCATTGGAATTTTGATCGGGATGGCATTGAAGGTATAGATTGCTCTGGGGCACGTACTGCATGGAGCACTGGGTGTTATACAAAAACAATGAATCGTGGAACTCTACATCAAAAACTAATGATGTACTGTATGGTGATTAACATAACATAATAAAATTAAATTAAATTAAAAGAAAAAAGAAGTCATAGGAGTAATCCAAGTAAGAGTTACTAGACGGGGATAACCAAACTTGGTACCAGAGTTGCTACTGGATAGAGAGAGAAGAGGAATGCCTCAAGAATTCATCCCTAATTCCTGGCATGGTCACATGGATAGAAAATGGCACCATTCCTTAAGATCAGACCATTGAAGGAGCAGGAGTTTTGGGGTGGGAATGATGAGTTCAGTTTTGTACTTGCTAAGTTTAAGGTGTGTATGGGCCCTCCAGTGGGCTGTAGGCCCAGGATTGTCTCAGTTTTAGCACTGAAAGTTCTGCATCCTAGGAAACCATCAGTCTTGGGCAGACCAGGACAGTTGAACAATCTGGCAACTGATTGTTCAGACACTTTGAGTCTGACTCTCAGAAGAGAGAGCTGGGCTGGGGCATAAATGTAAGAATTGTCAATAAATGGATGGTGTGTGTGTATGTGTGTGCACGCGTGTGTGTTTGAACATGAATGCAAGTGCACATGTATATGTTACTAGAGGGAAACACACCAAAATGATAACTGTTAACAGTGCACATTTCTTAGTGGCTAAATAATGAAGCTTTTTTTTTAATTTTAATTCTGCTTTTCAAATTTTTCTACCTCAAGCCGTGTATTACTTTTGCCACAAGGAAAAAGAAAACACTAGTTTAAAATACACAATTTAAACAGTAAATAAATAAAAATAAAATGCACAACTTTTAATATCAACACCAATTTTCTATATTTTCTTAGACCTTTTTAGTTCATATTTTAAAATTCGGAATTGAAATTATTTTTCAAAGCCCCAGAGGGTTTTCCTGATGATAGGCAAGCACATCTTAATTTTATATAGTAACATGATACAAAGTTAAGAAATAGAGCATGGATCAATTTGGCTTATCTCCCCTTAAACTCCCCTAAGAAGATCTTAGGGGTAAATGACCTGGCAATAGAGCAATTGCTTGGTGAGGCCATCAGACAATCAGAGAAGGCTGCTGTCCTTCTATATACTTTTATTGGCTTCCTAAAATGAGTATCATATACCACATTTCTGCATTGTTCATCCTACAATTACAACCTTTATTACGCATTAAGTATATAAGACAGTAAGCGGTTATTGTGTGCCTACTGTGTGTTGAGAACTATGCTGGGTAATTTCCCACATTCCATCTACTGTAATCCACACAACAAAATAGTAAGACTAACAAAGAAGGAAACTGAAGCTCAGCAAGTTGAATAAGCTCCTCAAAATTCACAGATCTTCTAAGGACAGAACCTGAAGCCCCTGGTTTTGAAGGTTTCCTAAAGCCCCATGGTCCTACTATCAGACCACACTATCTTCCGGAGATCCACTATCGCGATGCTTGGGCTAAGTGACGATGATCCCCTGGGGGTATCAGGTTCAATCCTTATTTTCAAGGTAGAAGAAAAACAAAATGGAAGACTTATTTATCCATCATTCTCCATGACTGAAAGACGAGGGAAGAAGAGGAATGCCAAGGATATTCTTGCACCTTAGTATCACCCATCAGTCAGGAAACAAGAACCTCAGGGATTCTTGTAAGCTTGTTATAAAATCCAGAGAGTTCCATAATACTTTAACCCTCTTGGGAGTACCCATGTAGGCGTAAAGGAGATGGTAGCGTGAACAGTTGTTTTTGTTCTTCTTGGTTCAAAATCAGAGATGATAAAAACTCTCTTTTGCTTTTCTAACCCCTTTGTATGTACTTTATCTAATTCCAAATGCTTCCCAACATTTTCTCTTCAGAACTTCATCTAGGCGGTAGACAGGGCAGGATATATTATTTCCATTTTGCGGATGAAGAAATTGAGACATAGATTAAATCATTTGCACAGGATATCACAGAAGAAAAGCTGAGAAATTATTTTCTCCTCTGTATCAATCAGCATTCTGGCAGGGCATTTAGTAAAGGACTATCAGCAGATGTAAAACAAGAGATGGTAAAGGGCCCAGCAACTAACAATAGCAGGAAGCTTTTACCACTGCAGGTCCAAATGGGTGTTATATGCAACTAATGAACCATTGAACACTACATCAAAAACTAATGATGTGCTATATGTTGGCTAACTGAACATCATAAAATATTAAATAATTAAAAATAAATAAAATAAAATGTGAAGTAAATAAATAAATAAACAAGGAGAGGGAGTCAGGTTACCAGAAAGCTAAAATAGAACTCACTTCCCTCCTCCCCCCAGGAGCTGTGGCTCTGAAGGAACATAGGTAACTGCCAAAGCCTCAGCATGGCAGGGAAGCAGCAGAAGTAAATATCCTGTGATATTTACCCTCCTGCAGGTGCTTCTCCTAGTAGGAAGACAGCTCTTCACTAGTCTTTCTACTGGGTTTCCATTAATGCCATTCACAATCTCCTGAAAGCTCTTCAGAACTGATGCTTTGTATGGCCTGTCTCTCTTTAGTGACAACAGTGGGTTCTGGGTGTGGTTGTTTCTTAAGCATGAGAAGGAGCCTGTTTGAGGACCATCTACCAGGACTATAAGGATACTGGACTGGAGAGTTCAAACCGTTGAGTGATTCAGTATTGATGGAGCTTGGAGCTCTGGGAGGCAATCTGATATGACTTCCCTTTTCATTCTACTGTGATGTGCTAAACTGAAACAGCATACCAAAAACTGCTGCTTTTTACAAATCAATTTTTCACCTGGGCACAGCCATCCTATCAGCTGTCGTCCCTGTGTTTCCAGGTTCCAGGCCTCGTAAATCCATCACCAATCAAACCCAGAAGCATAGAGTGAAGTGGGACAGTTTTTGGTTTCCATGCTTGCCTAGCTAGTTGTCATTTTGTTCCAGCGAGAAAGGACTTCTGCAAAACTGGAAGAGCAGGTAGACAACCAGCACTTGCTTCTGGCTCTTCCACCTACTTACAGGTGATTGGACCTCCTTGGATATGCCCCAGAGCTTAGTACCAAACCTCTCTGAGCTTCACTTTCTTCAGTAGTCAAGGGAAGGTAATAGTACCTGCCCTGATTCCATCGGATTGATTCATTCATTTATTCATTCACTCCTTCATTCAATAAATCTTAAATTGCCTACTATGTGCCAAGATAGCCTTAAGAATCCACATTAAAAAAAATGTCATCAAGGTGAAAACCCAGAACTTCCAGAGCCATCTCAATTTCAATTATTTAAACCATTTATTCCTTAAAAGTGATTGTTTGCTGAATATCTTTTAAGAAGCAGCTCCCTTAACTACATTAAATATGTAATCATTCATTCAGTCATGTATAAATCTCTCTTTAAGATCTACTCTCTATGAAGCACGATGCTAGGTTCTGGAGCCACAAAGATGAACATCTCCCCCATCAGGACATTCAAAGTATAAGGAGGAAGCCTGATGTCAATGCATAAGCAGAGAGATGTTTTTTGAAGTGTAGTAATACCAAGGAAAGAAAAATTCATAGGGTGTCTGGGGTATCAGAGAAGAAAGATACGGTCAGATTTGAATCTCTAATAGTTAATCTGGCTCCATGGTTTTGAACGAGGGAGAGAAGCAGTTAAGGTGCTACTGTGGTGTCTGGACAAGAGATTATGAGGCCCTGAAGTGCAGTGATATTGAGGGCAAGAGAGCAGAGGAGTCATCTGTAGACCTATTTAGGCAACAAATTTGGCAGGAAATGCTGACTGCCTAGATACCAACTGGGGAAGGGGAGAAAGGAAATGGAGGAATGAAGAGTCTTCTCCAACTTCTAGCTTGAGTCATCTTATTGATTTCTCTCATCAGCCCTGCAGGGTAGGTATTGTTACTGCCATTGCACTCAGAGAGCCTCAGGATCAAGTATCTAGTAAGGTCCGAGCCAAGATTCAAACCCAGGCCAGCCGGACTCCAAAGCCCATGCTATTCTACTAAAAACCAAGCCTCTTCCAGGATCTTCATGAGTGTGACCATTGACCCCTCTTCTTAGATCCAAAAACCCACTCCCAGAACCATTAAATGGGAGAAAGGAAAAGAGGAACGTGGCAGGATTGGAGATGGTGGAGGGCAGGTAAAAGGTGGGGCCTGACAACCAGACATCCCATCCTTCCAGCATCAGCATCCCTTTCCCAGGGCTCTTCTCCACCAGCAGGCGCATGGTTCTCAAGGTGCACCGGGTAACGTGGTCCTGTTTGTAGGAATCAGTACAGGCAGTGTCTGCAGTGATTTCTGGCAGGCAGATTTGCTGGGATTGCTCATGGCATTTCCAGTTTGGGGAGGTATCGGATGTGCTCCAAAGGGAATCGCCTAAGAGATGAGAGTCCAGGAACTCCAGTTTGCTGTTTGCTTGCCAGCATTCTCAGGCTCCATCCTTCACTCCACCATCATTGGCAGTGCAGAACTTCTCTGTCTGGCCAAAACAGTATCCAGACAGTGGAAGGGAGCTATTTTACCCCCTCAGTTTCCTCTGGATTGGCACAACAGTTATGAGACAGCTGGGGGGAAAGTAGAAAACCCTCTTCCCCCATCTCTTCTGAGACTCTGCTCCAACTTCAGCTGGTGGTTCAGATGACAGAATGGTGCCACCTGTGGACCAAAGCTCATCAGTGATTTCGAGTTATGTTCTCTAGCAGCCACGGAGCCCAGAGATGGTACCCACCTGTCCTCACTAGCTGCCCAGGGTTTTCCTCATCCTGAAATGCTTGCATATCTGTTTTTCTTCAACTTACCCATTTACTGCTGCTCCAAATTGCCAAAGAAATTTTTCAAGAATCTAATGGCCCAGAGTTGACATGGTTTCCTAGCACTGGATATCTTATGACTGTCCTCAACAGGACTCACTCTCTGAATTTAGCCCCGTGACATCTGTTTTACCCTGGAGACATAAGAGAGGTTTTATGAGGAAGTTTCCTGAGGACAGAATTTAACCTGAGTTTTTCTGCTGTCATAATATGTAGGGGAAAGAATTTTCATAGGTTGTTTCAGTTAAACCAATAAAATTACCTAAAGCAAATTTTATTTTCCTGTTGATTACATTTTGTAATAAGAAACATATGGGACAGGGAGCCCTTTGGCCTGACTTTTTTTTTTTTTTTTTTTTTTTGAGAGTGAGAGAGAAAAAATGAGCATGAGCAGGGTGAGGGGCAGAGGGAGAAGCAGACTCCCCGCTGAGAAGGAAGCCTGATTCAGGGCTCAATCCTGGGGCTCCTGGATCAGGACCTGTGCTGAAGGCAGACACTTAACCGTCTGAGCCACCCAGACGCCCCTGGCCTGACTTTTAATTCTTGGGGTATTGTATGTTTTGAGAGAAATGTAATGAGGACCCTTCAGTATCCTGCCTGATATGCAATGAAAGGTTTTCTATTACTTTCCTTCTATTTGTGTATAGTTTGCTACCTTTTCCAGCAAAGTTTGTGTCCTTAGTGACTCACAAAGAGTGAGATTCTGGAGGCTTTCTGTACAAAGTAACCCCTGCATTAGAAATTGGATACTCTGCAGCTGTTGTAAAGAGAGGCTTTTCATGGGCAGGTTCTTGGGCTTCCTGAGTCTTTCTCCAAGATCAAGGTCTGAGTTCTACTCACAATTGTGAAACTCTTCTTTGTGACTTTGGATAAATAACCTTCCTGTACTTTAAATTGCATTATCTACAAAACAAAGACTGTAATGCCTGCTCCCACTCACTTCTCAGTGACATTATTTTGCATCAGTGAGAAAGTCAGCACTTCGGGTTGCTCTCAGGGACCTGCTATTTTAGAAATGCCTTCTTAGCAGTCAGGGCCACACAGGGCAGCCAGACATATGCCACAAAGGATCTGAAGGTTGAGACTTCAAAGAAAAAAAATCCACTTACTGCTTACTTTCTCAAGACTCTATATTTGAAATTTTGGCTCTTGTTTACTTTATATGACAAGGTAAGATACGTCTCTGGACCTCTGGCATGAAATAGTACCTGCTTCATAGCTCTGCAATAAGAATTAAAGGAGGAAGTGCACGCAACACACCCAGCGTGGAATAAGGGGTCAAGAAGCATGGGCTAAGTGACCTGTGTTAGATGTTATGATAGATCATTCATTCAGATGTTTTATTGGCCAGGAACCCAATTAAATTAAATGTACACGAGGTACCAGCCACTCCTATAAAGAGCGTCAGCATTTCCAAGAAAAAAGTGGCTAAAGCTGAAAGATGCGGAGATACTATCTGTAATTAGTAACCAAAAGGCCTTTAGCATAGGTGATAACTCTAGCTCTTAGTGCTGAAGGCCTGGTCTCATTTCAGGGTAGGCACAAAGTTAGTTTAACATTGCAGATGGATAGTGGATGGATGGCAATAAGGAAATGTAATTTAAGCTATCCCATGTCCTTTAAGTTCAGAGAATTTCTCCCCAGCACGATTTCAGTCTTCTGGCTTTTTCCTGTTTCCTCCTCTAGGCAGTGATGGTTTGGTACTTCCAGGATCTCTCTTGACAATTGATTCCCAGGCCCAGTTTATCAGAGGCTTTTTGTTAGGACAACATCACTCTCAAGTCTCTTCCTCCTTATCTGAAAATTGCTTTTTATTGAGCTGCAGCTGAATTATCTAAAGCTAGAATAATTGCTTGCTGTTTCTTTGCTTCTGTCCATTACTGGAAAACCATTGAAACTTTAAATTGTGCCCAGTTTTTCTTCACCTGCCTTGATTATGCCCCTCCTATATTCCTGCTAATTTTATCTGGAGTCCATAGCACCGTTGGACCTTTTTCATTTTCCTAAGGCCCAGAGGATGGTACCCCTTGCTTGAGGCTGCAGATACTCAAGCAGTGAGCTTAGACAAGAAACAAGGTCTCCTGACTCCTTATTTTGGGATATTTTCACTTCCCCTGCAGATGGCCTCTTCTGTGGAAGAGGAAATGTGATTCATATTTCCATGTGGACATGAAAAATGGCCCAAACTGTAAAGAACTATTTATTAGCAAGTACTTAAACTAGCGTTTCTCAAAGTGTGGTCCTCTAACCAGTAGCACCAGCATCACCAAGGAACTTGTTAGAAAGGCAAAATCTCAGACAGCACCCAAGACCTAATGAAGCAGAAATTCAAGCCCCACAGGTGATTCTAATATGTGCTCAAGTTTGAGAACCATAATCATATACCTTGATTATATATGGCCATTAAATAGCCACTGATACATGAAATTGTGTTTGGATTTCACAAGTAGGTTTGAATTTCAAGTCTGTTATTTTAGCTGGAAGACAAGGTAAACTGATATGTTTAAAAGTCTGAGGTTCTGCTGAAATTAGCAGAAGTGTTCTCACAGCCCCGTGGGATCACAGATCTACCTGAAAAAAAAAAGCAGGATTCAGGGTGGAAGGCAGATATTTCTCGGGATGGAGCATATACACTGTACTGTTCAATTCAACAGAGATATTAAATCTGTCTCTAGTCTTAATTATGTTGCTTTAATGATATATTTTATCTTCCTGGTCTCTGAAGACATTTGAGTTTGCCACCAAATCTTATTTACTTTGTATGCAGGGTATTAGATAGATGTGTCAGCTAGCACTGTCAGGTAGAACTTTCTGTGATGTTCTATTCTGTGTTCAATAGAATGTTCAATATCACTGCTGTCCAATAGGGTAAGCACTAGCCATGTATAGCTATTGAGCACTTAAAATGTGCTTTGGGGCAATAGAGGAACTGAGTTTTTAGTTTTATTGAATTGTAATGAATTTATACTTAGGGGCACCTGAGTGGCACAGTCGGTTAAGCCTCTAACTATTGCTACCCCATCCCTCCCACCCCCCAACACTCCAGCAACCCTCAGTTTGTTTCCTGAGATTAAGAATTCCTCATATCAGTGAGGTCATATGATACATGTCTTTCTCTGACTTATTTCACTCAGCATAATGGGAGGGATGCGGTAGCTGGGTGATATACATTGGGGGGGGTATGGGCTATGGTGAGTGCTGTGAATTGTGTAAGACTGTTGAATCACAGACCTGTACCTCTGAAACAAATAATACATTATATGTTAAAAAAAAAAGAAGAAGAAGAAGAAGATAACAGGAAGGGAAGAATGAAGGGGAGGAAATCGGAGGGGGAAGACGAACCATGAGAGACTATGGACTCTGAGAAACAAACTGAGGGTTCTAGAGGGGAGGGGGATGGGCGGATGGGTTAGCCTGGTGATGGGTATTAAAGAGGGCACATACTGCATGGAGCAGTGGGTGTTATATGCAAACAATGAATCATGGAACACTACATCAAAAACTAATGATGTAATGTATGGTGATTAACATAACATAACAAATTAATTAATAAATTTAATTAATTAATTAATTTTAAAAAAGCCTCTAACTATTGGTTTGATCTCAGGGTCCTGGGAATCAAGCCCCACATTGGACTCCACACTCAGTGCAGAGGCTGCTTGAGATTCTCTCTCCCTCTTCCTCTGCCCCTCCCACTCGTGCTCTCTCTCTCTCTCTCTCAAATAAATAAATAAATCTTTTAAAAAATTTACACTTAAATCACCACATGTGGCTAGTAGCTACCCTACTGGAAATGCAAATCCAGATATGTCAATCTAATATCTCACAAAATAATTGATTAATAGAAAAGTAAGTATACACTTTTCAAAACTATTTGGAAAACTTACAAACTGATCATCTACAATACCCTTTTTAAAAATTGGTGGCCCACTTCTAGGGCCAGTCCAAAAGTGATTGTGCCTAATCATTTATTAGGACAGTTTGATAAAGTTAGGAGTCTTTCATTCATGATAGGGACTAAGTAATTCTAGGACCAGCAAGTTTTCTGAGACTTTTCATAACTTCAGTTCTTTGATAATCTATTTTAAGTGGGAAGATGTTGCTGATTCAAATTTGAAAGAAATTGTAGAATGTGCAAATGACAGTTCTTCAACAGAAATCATACAAAAGTGTTTTAAAAATCGAAATTCATTTTTGATCCTGAGTAATGTCACCTATTAAAAAGCTATCATTATCAAGTTTTGCAAAAGGTTATATATCAATAAAAAAATTTGAAGTTTAAAAGTTCATATGTGACTGAATTTGAGTACTATTTGATGTATTGTCAAGTTCATGTTTCCAGATATTTTTAAGTGTTTAGAAATTTCCTCTCCCAAGAAAAATAATGCCCACTCCCTTTATTTTCCACTTAGGATGATTTCAGTTTATGAAGTAATGATACAAAACCGAGGAATAGTCTTTCTTAAAACATAGTTAGAATTTTTTTAAACCTTAGTCTCACTTGAGTTCAGAAAGAACATTGATTCAACGTTACCTTATTCTCTAGTCTCCCTTCCAGTTATAGGGCATTGTCAGGCTTAAGAACAATACTGAAGGTCAGAGTAGGTTTAAGGTAGAAGTAATCATATTTACCCAATCTAAAACATTCACTTCAAGAATGGAGATGAGCAAATAAGGACTGACCATGAAATTATTGAATATTACTAGCCCCTTAACTAGAGACCCAGGTTTAATTGTCCCTAGAATGGCTTTGCTACCTGAAGTTCAGCCAAATTGGATTGGGATAATAAGTGAGTTTGATTACTTACTTTCTTCATTGGTTCTGACAGCTCTACCTGGGGAAATGATCCAAAGTGAAGCACTCTTTCTAGTCTAGATTTCCTATGGATAAAGCCTTGGCAAAATGTTTGCCAAACGTGGCATTCATATCTTCTAAACTTATTAAGTCAGTTAATGGATGCTCAGAGTATGCAAAGTTCAAGAGATTATTAAATGTATTTCCAATATCTGAGGGATAAATATGCCTGTTGATAGGGAGGATACACTGTGATACCTCAAAAAGAGCAAGATCAAGAATAGGAGGAGTGTATTGTTATTAAATTTATCAAGAGTTGTATAGCCTGCCACATTAATTGAGGTCATTGTGGCTAACCATAACAATCCCCAAATATATCTAAGACCTTAAACGTGTGCACATTTTTTAGCCTCACAGTTCTATTTTTTAAAAGTTATTCTTTATAAATCATCATGGATTTTATATTTATAAATGAAATGTTTAACATAGATGAATGGTAATATGAACAATATAACAATATACACAATGGAATCCTCTTTACCCTTTAAAAATAATGTTGCAAAACAGAGTTCCTAGATAGGGCATGCAGGGTCTACAAATTATTTTCCTTCCTTCTACTTTCTCTTGGTTTATTCTATTCTTTTTTTTTTTTCATTTAAGTTGAACATTTGGCTTGTCAGATTTTAAATTTTATTTTTTATTTTTTTTAATTCAAGTATAATGAACATCCAATGTTATATTAGTTTCAGGTGTACGATACAATGATACAAGTCCATACAATTTTTAGCCTTTTTTCATTACTAATATAAACATTTAAGGCTTTAGCTTTTTATTGAAGGATCATCTTAACCACATCATACAAATTCTGATATTTAGTATCTTCATTATCTAGTTCCAAGTTATGTTCAATTTCCATTATTATTTATTTTTTGTGAGTAATTTAGATTAGTGAATTTTTTTAATTAGATACATGGAGTTGTAATTGGTTTTTTAAAAAGTTTATTTACTTATTTGAGAGAGAGAGCATGAGTGGGAGGGGCAGAGGGAATGGGAGAGAGAATCTCAAGCAGCATCCCTGCAGAGTGCAGAGCCTGATCTCAGGACCATGAGATCACAACCTGAGCCAAAACCAAGAGTCAGCCACTTAACCAACTGTACCACCAAGGTGCCCCTGTAGTTGTTTTTTAAAATCAATTTTTAACTTAGGAGTAGTTGCAGAACATGACCTGTCTTATACTGATTCTTCAACTTTTCTGAGACTCGGTTTAGGACCTAGCCTTAGCCAGAGGTCAGTTTTCATTAAGATTTCATATGCACTAAGAAGAATATGTTTCCTGAGTGGATTGGCAGTGGGGAGGTGAGCAGAATAACTATAGAGGGGCAAGGGTGGAAGCAAAGACACTGGCTAGGAGGCTATTAATTTAGGCAAGAGATGGTGGCATGGACCAGGGAGATAGTAGTGGAAGCAAGGAGGTCGAGCGGGATTATGGGTATATTTTTAAAGTAAAACCACATGATTTCCTAAAGGATTGAATGTGGAATGTGAGAGAAGAATTGCCTGAGCAATTGGAAGAGAGGGATGTCATTAACTGAGCTGGGGAGGACCACAGGTGGAACAAATTTGGGGCAGGAGACTCGAATGGAGGTATGTGTTACACACCCAAATGGAGAGGTAGAGTAGGCAAGCAGGGGAAAATTCTGAACTGAAGAAATAAGCTTGGGATATAAACTTGGGAATTTGGGGCTTATTGGTGGTTTTTAAAGCCATAACAATTGATGAGCTCACCTAAAGCATTGGTTCTTATCTGGGGCTGACTGGGATGGATGCTCCTGGCACCTAGTAGGTAGAGGCCAGAGATGCCGCTAAACATCCTATAATGCACAGGATTGTTCCATCACAACAAAGAATTACCTGGTTTAAAGTGTCAATAGTGCTAAGATTGATAAAACCTGACCTAGGGCACCAGGATAGCTAGAGAAGAGAATGTGCTCAAGGACTTAGCTCTGGGGCACTCTTTACTAGGAGTTCAAGGAGATGAGGAGAAATAATCAAAGGAATCTGAAAGTGTATGTCTAGTAATACTGGAAGGAAACCAAGAGAGTACTGTATACTAAAAAGCCAAGTACAGAAAGTCTATGGAGGAGGAGAAAGTGAATGGGTTTGTCAAATACTGCTGATAGGTCAAGAAAGATAGGACTGATCATTGGAATTTGCCTCACATTGACAAGAGCAGTTTTAGCAGAGTGGTGTTGGCAAAAGGTCACTGGGTGGCCTTGGGCAAGACACTTGGCATCTCTGAGTTTTAGTTTCCTCATTCATAAGATGAAGATCATAATCTGCTTGATGGAGTTGAATGAGATAATGTGAGTAATGTTTGTAAAGCACCTAGCAGGGAACTGGCACATAGTAGGCACTCATAGAATGTAAGTTCTCCTTCCACAACTGTTCCATTCATTTCCAACTTCTCTCCTCCTATACCACCCCCCCCAAACACAAAACTACAGCTTCAGTGCTTTATCACACTCTAGGTACTATTTAGTATTATATGAGGCAACTCTTTCATTAAAACACACTTTACTTTGGGCACCATATCTCAATTATCCCTTGTTATGAACTGAAGAAAAGGAAATGTGTTAATAATTTGAGTTTTTCTGTATTAGGTGATAGATTGGACTGGGAGAGAAATAGTGGCAATTTGAAAATATACAGAATCAGAAAGTAATTTCTCATGTAATTTCTCATAAAGTAATTTCTCATGAAGTTAAATATTGTATTAAGTTGCATTATGTATTAAGTATTTCTACAGTTTGGGAATGGTGCAAATCTAAAACAATAGCTCCATTTGCTAGGTTTATTATTGCTCTGAATATTTTCCCCACATTAAACTGTTATATTGCAAACTCTCATTTAAAGCCAAAGTCCTCAGAGAGCCATGTCAAAGTATGAGATGGTTGGAAATCTAGAGAGGTGGAAATTCGTTCTTTAAAACCTTTTACTCTGGAATCTTCTACTCATCCTATATTCTTTGGGGACTCAGGAAAATGATTATATATTACTCTAATGATTGCATAGTAACTTTATAAAAATGAATTTAATTTCAAAAGGTCAAAGGTAACCAAATTGTGGAAAAAAGCTATCTGAAAACATGTCATTCTGCATTCAATTCTAATTTCCACAGAACTGGGGGTCCTGGAAGTTCATCCAAGTAATGAGATTTTGTGCTAATTGCTCGGTTAGTCACACACAGTGAACTCTTGGTCCAAGTGGCTCCTGACTGCTCTAAATGCTCAGAAAGCCAAAGAGGAATTCTTCATGATATAGAACTCCTAGATGTTCTGACTCAGTACCAAGTGATTCTCAATCCCCGATGGCTGATTCTCACATGTGCCAAGTCCTCAAAGAGAGGTTTAATTTATCCCCCTACCTCTGCAGCTCTTGTATTTCAGTGAGTCTAAGAAATGCATTTGGTTTAAATTCTTTTGTCTCAGAAATCAGGTCACAACATACAATCAATGGCATGTTACTATAGCTGTTGATCAGCACTATCTAAAAGAATACTTCGTTTCATATTTCCCTGATGCCGAGTGATTTTGAGCATTTTTTCATGTGTCTATTGGCCATTTGTATGTCTTCTTTGGAGAAATGTCTGTTCATGTCTTCCGCCCATTTCTTGACTGGATTTTTTGCCTTTTGGGTGTTGAGTTTGGTAAGTTCTTATAGATTTTGGATACTAGCCCTTTATCTGATAAGACATTTGCAAATATCTCCTCCCATTCCATAGGTTGCCTTTTAGTTTTCTTGACTGTTTCCTTTGCTGTGCAAAAGTTTTACTTTCCTTCAACACCACTCTTCATTTTTTTAATAATTTTTTATTATGTTCAATTAGCCACTGTATCATTAGTTTTTGATGTAGTGTTCAGTGATTCATTAGTTGCTTATAACACCCAGTGCTCAACACAACACGTGCCGTCCTCAATACGCATCCTATCCCCTTACCCCTCACCCCTCTGAAACCCTCAGTTTGTTTCCCAGAATCCATAGTCTCATGGTACGTCTCCCTCTGATTTCTCCCCCTTCAGTTTTCCCTTCCTTCCTCTATGGTCCTCCACGCTATTCCTTATGTGCCACGTATGAGTGAAGCCATATGATAATCGACTTTCTCTGCTTGACTTATTTCACTTAGCATAATCTCCTCCAGTCCCATCCATGTTGATGGAAATGGTGGATATTCATCCTTTCTCATGGCTGAGTAATATTCCATTGTATATATGGACCACATCTTCTTTAGCCATTCATCTGTTGAAGGACATCTGGGCTCCTTCCACAGTTTGGCTATTGTGGACATTGCTGCTATGAACATTGGAGTGCAGGTGCCCCTTCTTTTCACTACATCTGTATCTTTGGGGTAAATACCCAGGAGTGCAATTGCTGGGTCATAGGGTAGCTCTAATTTTAATTTTTTGAGGAACCTCCACACTGTTTTCCAAAGTGGCTGTACCAACTTGCATTCCCACCAACAGTGGAAGAGGGTTCCCCTTTCTCCACAACCTCTCCAACATTTGTTGTTTCTTGCCTCATCAATTTTTGCCATTCTAACTGGTGTAAGTTGGTATCTCAATGTGGTTTTGATTTGAATTTCCCCGATGGCTAATGATGTTGAGCATTTTTTCATGTGTCTGTTAGCCATTTGTATGTCTTCTTTGGAGAAGTGTCTGTTCATGTCTTCTGCCCATTTTTTGGGTGTTGAGTTTGAGAAGTTCTTTATAGATCTTGGATACCAGCCCTTTATCTGTAGTGTCACTTGCAAATACTTCTCCCGTTCCGTGGGTTGCCTCTTTGTTTTGTTGACTATTTCCTTTGCTGTGCAGGAGGTTTTTATCTTGATGAAGTCCCAAAAGTTCATTTTTGCTTTTGTTTCCCTTGCCTTTGGAGACATGTCATGAAAGAAGTTGCTGTGGCCGATGTCGAAGAGGTTACTGCCTATGTTCTCCTCTAGGATTTTGATGGATTCCTGTCATCCATTTTGAGTTTATCTTTGTGGATGGTGTAAGAGAATGGTCAAGTTTCATTCTTCTGTATATAGCTGTCCAATTTTCCCAGCACCATTTATTGAAGAGACTGTCTTTCTTCCATTGGATATTTTTTCCTGCTTTGTCAAAGATTAGTTGACCATAGAGTTAAGGGTCCATATCTGGGCTCTCTATTCTGTTCCATTGATCTATGCATCTGTTTTTGTGCCAGTACCATGCTGTCTTGGTGATCACTGCTTTGTAATATAGCTTGAAATCAGGCAATGTGATGCCCCCAGCTTTATTTTTCTTTTTCAACATTTCCTTGGTGATTCAGGGTCTTTTCTGGTTCCAATACAAATTTTAGGATTGTTTGTTCCAGCGCTTTGAAAAATGCCTTTGGTATTTTGATCAGGATGGCAATGAAAGTATAGATTGCTCTGGGCAGCATAGACATTTTAACAATGTTTATTCTTCCAATCCGTGAGCGTGGAATGTTTTTTCATCTTTTTGTGTCTTCTTCAATTTCTTTCATAAGTGTTCTGTAGTTTCTAGATTATAGATCCTTTATTAGGTTAGGTTTATTCCAAGGTATCTTATGGTTTTTGGTGCTATTGTAAATGAAATCAATTCCCTAATTGCTCTTTCTACAGTTACATTGTTAGTGTATAGGAAAGCAACTGATTTTTGTGCACTGATTTTTTATCCTGCCACATTACTGAATTGCTGTATGAGTTCTAGTAATTTGGGGGTGGAGTCTTTTGGATTTTCCACATAAAGTATCATGTCATCTGCGAAGAGAGAGGGTTTGACTTCTTCTTTGCCAATTTGAATATCTTCTATTTCTTTTTGTTGGCTGATTGCTGTTGCTAGGACTTCCAGTACTCTGTTGAAAAATAGTGGCAAGAGTGGGCATCCTTGTTGTGTTCCTCATCTTAAGGCAAAAGCTTTTTATCTTGATGAAGTCCCAATAGTTCATTTTTGCTTTTGTTTCTCTTGCCTTTGGAGACATGTCTAGCAAGAAGTTGCTGTGGCCTAGGTCAAAGAGATTGCTGCCTGTGTTCTTCTCTAGGATTTTGATGGATTCCTGTCTCACATTTAAGTCTTCCATCCATTTTGAGTTTATTTTTCTGTATGGTGTAAGAAAGTGGTCCAGCTTGGAAGAGCTAAAATTAACAACTCAGGAAACAACAGATGTTGGTAAGGAAGTAGAGAAAAGGGAACCCTCTTATACTGTTGGTGGAAATGCAAACTGGTGCAGCCGCTCTGGAAAACAGTGTGGAGTTTCCTCAAAAAGTTAAAAATGGGGGTGCCTGGATGGCTCAGTTCGTTAACTGTCTGCCTTTGGCTCAGGTCATGATCCCAGGGTCCTAGGATCAAGCCCCATGTCTGCCTCCCTGCTCAGCGGGAGGCCTGATTTTCCCTCTCCCTCTACCCCTCCCCCCTGCTTGTGCTCTCTCTCTCTCAAATAAATAAATAAAATCTTTAAAAAAAAGTTAAAAATAAAGCTACCCTATGACCCAGCAATTGCATTACTAGGTATTTATCCGAAGGATACAAACAGTGATTTGAAGGGGCACATGCACCCCAATGTTTATAGCAGCAATGTCCACAGTAGCCAAAATATGAGAGCCCAGATGTCCCTTAACAGATGAATGGATAAAGAAGATGTGATAAACATACACACACACACACACACACACACACACACACACACACACTGGAATATTACTTGGCCATCAAAAAATGCAATCTTGCCATTTGCAACAATGTGGATGGAACTAGTGGGTATTATGCTAAGTGAAATAAGTCAGTCAGAGAAAGACAAATACCATATGATTTCACTCATATGTAGAATTTAAGAAACAAAACAGATGAACATAGGGGAAAGGAAGGAAAAATAAAATAAGAGGAAAACAGAGGGAGACAAACCATAAGAGACTCTTAACTACAGAGAACAAACTGAGGGTTGCTGGAGGGGAGGTGGGTGGGGGGTGGGGTGACTGGGTGTTGGGCATTAAGGAGGGCACTTGATGTAATGAGCACTGGGTGTTGTATGGAAATGATGAATCACTTAATGCTCTCTCTGAAACTAATAATACAGTATATGTTAATTAAATGGAATTTAAATTTTTTAAAATTTTTATTATTTTTAAATTTTATTATGTTACGTTAATCACCATACATTACATCATTAGTTTTTGATGTAGTGTTCCATGCTTCATTGTTTGCGTATAACACCCAGTGATCCATTCAGTACATACCCTCTTTAATACCCATCCCCAGGCTAACCCATCCCCCCACCTCCCTCCCCTCTAGAACCCTCAGTTTGTTTCTCAGAGTCCATAGTCTCTCATGGTTCGTCTCCCCCTCCGATTCCGCCCCCTTCATTTTTCCGTTCCTGCTTTCTTCTTCTTCTTCTTTTTTTTTAACATATAATGTATTTTTTGTTTCAGAGGTATAGGTCTGTGATTCAATAGTCTTACAAATTCAAAAGAATACTTTGTGGTGATGGAAATGTTCTGTATCTGTTCTGCCCAATACAGGCACCGTCCAGCCACATGGCTCTTGTGCACCTGAAATGTGGCTGGTGCAACTAAATAAATGAATTTCTTATTTTATTTAATTTTCACTGTTCTAAATTTAAATAGCCATATGTGGCTAGTGGCTACCACATTGGACAACACAGGTACAAGTTGAATTCTTCCAGAAAGGATTTACATTTGTTTCTTCCACTCATCTGAGGAATGACCAACTTGAGACTCCCTTAAATTAAATTCTTTGCTTGAGGCTTGTTTGAATGCTCTGGTCATATGATTTCAGACCATAGATCTGAATGAATACCAGGTTTGGCTCAGATTCTCAGAAGACGTTTTCCTCCCTCAACTAGTGGCAAGACTGAGATATGTGAATGTTTCTGCTGTCCCTTCCTGCATGATGGGTGTTTTTTTTTTTCTCATTTGCTCTTACCTTCAAGGGTAACCCTATGGAGTCCCAGCATTATGCAAAAGTCTCCTATTAAACTCTTCATCTTGAATGTTTTTTATTTTCATACAAAAACCTAAAATAATTGTGCCTCCTTCAATCAGTAATAACTTAAGAGCCAATGATATACGGTAATGTAATTTCTGATGGATAGTAGAAGTTTAATATATGTTGAAAGAGAGAGAAGGGAGGGAAGGCCAAATAGGGCCATACAGTTTGAGTGTTTCTTAAAATAATGGTCCTATGACCCTTTAGATGTTTGGGGGAGGGGGACGGATGGTTAAATGCATGCTAACTTTTGTTTGAGTGGAAGAAGAAAGGAATTGGAGAGGAAATATACATATGAGACCCTGGTAGAGTACAGGGAGAAAGAAAGGCATAATAATCAGTGTATCGGTCAGAGTCCAGGCAGAAAAGAGATGGCAAGCCATAGATGGATGGAATGGCATCTCCTTGGGCCTGACTTTTTGAATTGGGCTAGAGCCCTGTTTGCATAGGTGAGATGAGAAGCTAACAACACTGTTTCATGAACATCTTTATGAGCTTCTGTACATAAGTGCAGCTTTGGGGTTCAGGTAACAATGCAGGACATGTGCAGAAGGTCATTCTCTTTACTGCTACAAAACTCAGTCCTGCTCTGGACCCTACATCTTGAGGCTTTGAGAACTTTGAAGGTCACTTTCCTCAGTGCAGGTGTCATCCTGGACACCAGTGGCAGCTCCAATCATGAGGCATGCTTAAGTGGCTAAGGAAGGGCTAAGAAAAGTGACTGTGCCCCATGGTGATGAAACTGGACAGGTTGGTTTCTGAGTACAGTCAGAGACTCTCTAAGATAGTTGGGATATAAACTGACTCTGGAAATCTGCAAATGACCATTCATTTCTGCTTGAATACATGGAGCTCAGCTCTAGCAACATTTTAGTAATAGTATTTGTGGGACCTCACTTCAGTTGAAAAGAAGACGAGAACTGGGATATTCAAATCATGGGGGGGGGTGGGAATGAAGAAATTGAGTTAGTTCTTCCCAAAACTGAAACTTAAATTATGGAGGAAAATAACTATAAATATCCTTTTCATCTAATCCATACAGATTTTATCCAGAAGATGTAAATAAAAACTGTTAATTTCTGGAAAGCTATAAGCCTATTGGACCCAAGACATAAAGCTGGGATTGTGCATAGTCCATTTTTAGCCTCTGGAATATTGGACACCAAAATGTGAGAGGAGTATTTGGCATTATAAACAGAGTGCCCTGGCCTTGGGTGAGAAATCTTGGGTTTCAGTCAATTCTGGCAAAGCTTCACCACCTTGGTGAATTCACTTAACCTGCCAAGCACAGTATCCTTGCCTGAAAATGGGATATGATACACTCTCCGACCTCAAAGAGTTTTTGTATCAAGTGAGAGAATAGTAACCAAGTGTTATAGGACTGTAGGGGGGGGTGAACATACTTTAAATAGGGCCAATCTAAGGCAAAACATTATCCCATTGAAGAAAGAAGAAAGCACAAATGATGTTCACCTACTAAAAAATTACCCAAAAGTAAGAGCTCCAGGTTCCAGTCTATATCTTTCAACATAATTGAATCTACTTGGATTTGGGGTTGAATTGAACATACAGTAAGTTCTATCAGTGATAAAAGAGAATAAATATGTAAAGTTAATAGGCTTTCTAAAAAATATACCCATTTGTTATTCCAGTTTTGTTTCCTTACTCTACTATTGCACTTAAACTGAGGAAGAGACAAAAAGAAGCTCTAGAGGAAGGGATCTCTTATGTATGGTGAGAAAAATAAGACCTTTTATTTTCCTATGCAAGAGCAAATTACTTCTCTCCAAGGTATAACCCTGAAAATCTCTAGGGGCAGGAACAGTTCCTAGAAATTTGGGCCCAGGTCTCAGCAGCAACTAGGATAGTACCCCATGGTTAAAATGAGAAAGCTATGTTCCAAGGTCGGATATAACAATGGGACATGGTCATGGGGCAGAGAGCCTCTGAAAACTTGATAAATAAGATGGGAAATGGTGGCCAGAAAGATGTCTCAAGTCAAAATGAGACTCCAGATGGATTCATGATGACACAAAAGATACCAAAATGACATGAAAAACTCAGAAAGACACTCAGAATAGAGCAAAGGCAGGCACCCAAAATTAAGGAGGATGGTGAGAAAGGGTCAGGCCTGACAGAGCTAAAGGGCAGGACAAGGTGGCGAACAAATGTTATGGCAAATGGAAAGAAAAGGAGCTATACCCTCTTTATCTTTTATCCGCAGAACCTAGGGCAGTGTCTAATACAGAGTAGATGCCCATTAACTTTTGAATGAATGCATAAGCCCATCAGACACATTTAGGATATTGGAAACTGGTCTTTCTAATTCAACCAACTGATAGCCTAAACCAGCACTTCTCAAACTTTAATATGCTTGTAAATCACCAGAGGATCTTGTTTAAATGTAGGTTTTGGTTCAGTAGGTCTGGGGCGGGGGCTGAGAGTCTGCGTTCCTAACACACCTGTAATCACAATGCTGTTGACCGCAGTTACACTGATCCACACCACTATTTGAGTAACAAATACTCAGACTCAGCAGCTTGTAACAGCTTTTTGTTAAGGTGGAAATCAATTCCAAGAGGGAGGATTGCAAGTGGAAATAAGGAAAGCATCTTTCAGCAGTAAGGAAGTAGTTTGGGCAAGAATGCCAGTTCTTGAGAAAAGTGGTTTGGGGAACTTTCCTGGGACAGAAGCCGCTGACAGCCCCATGGCCAGCAGGAGGGAACCATGATGGCCCAGAATTGCACATGCAGATTGGGGGATGATCGCAATTTGGCAGTTTGTAAAATGGTTTTCCACGGGAGCCATCATAACTTTTGATAACCTGAATAAAAACCATTACCCAATAATGGACTTTATTTCAGTACACTCCATCTGTCTTGTTGCATAAAAATAAAAGTTCAAGTTTATTTTTTTTAGTTTGACTATGTTACTACCGTAGAGTTTAGTGATATAGAAAGCTGAATAAAAATAGAGTTGATGGCGTGGCAAAAAGATAGAAATGGGAACTCTGTAGACAGAATTATCATATTAACTCTATAGTCTCCCATTAACTACTCAGTCCTTCCTCTATCATTGTACCTATTGCCTTCTGTGAACTGTAGCATGTGGTCTGGATTTAAAGCATACTTGTGGATTTGAGCATACTTCTATCTCTTCTAGGTGCCCCTAGGTGTAGCCACCAAGTAACAGGCCAAGATAGTGATGCAGAATCAACCCCAACTTGAATGTGAGGAGATTGTGTTCTAGGACCAGCACCAACACCTTCAGCACCACAGACAAAGGCAAATCCCTGTGGAGGCATATCTCTGACTTCATTATGGTCTTTGCAGATGATCTTCCCTTCGCCCCTGTGCACAAGACAGTCATTTCTAACCTGCCCTATCAAGTGCCCACCTTTCCTATCAATTGTGGCCCCTTTCCTTATGTTATAGGACTGTTTCCTAATGTGCATATACAGGACACCATACTCCTTTTTCATAGGCAGGTACTGCCATATATATTCCTGGAATTTGGCATCCATTTTTCAAACAAGTTATTCAAGATGCATCTCTCATATCATGTCTACAGGAGTAGGAGGTGGCCTTCAAGACTTTTAAAGGAGGCATACTTTAGGACAAGAATTCATGCAAACTTAAGGTCATGTGTGGTGACTTTGCTGAGCAAGGTCAAGCTGCCACTCTTCCTTATTATTGTATAGCAAGTCAAACTCCCTTCATAGGAGCAGATCAACTGTACTCCCTGAGACCAAACTTGAGAGCAAGAAAGTAAAATTACAAGAGGTTCCTGACAGTGGTGAAACCAGATAGTAGACAGCAACCAGACCTAGGGCTGATGCCTACAAATAAGAAACTTTCTCTGAGGTACAAAGAGTCATAAGACACAGGGCTCAGCTTAGGAAGACGGTTGATTATCATTGGGAAAGAACACATTGGAATGTGACATGCCTTTTAATGGACAAATTTCTAGCAAACATTATCATAATTTCCTCAGAATGAGATTTAGACTGTAAGGGTAAATGGGGAAGATTCTCTGAAGCTGCCCATGAGAGCTGCAGTTTCTGATGGATAATGGCCTAGAGGGCACCTGAAGTGATAACACCAGAAGTGAGAGCAGATGCCCCTAGCAAAGGCATTGAGATGGGGCACTGCCACCGGCAATTACAAGGAATAGAAACTCCAGGGATCTCATAGTCACAGGAGGGAATTAGGGCTTATCTGCTGATCAAACCAGGGTCAACACCATAGACTTTGAACTTGGGCCTTAATTTGACCCCTTTGCTGGCTTTTCCTAAGGATCCCCCTTGGCCACAAGAGCCTTCCTGCTCAACATGGAAATAACACAAAACTGATCGCTTTATTATCTTATAGTTCTGGAGGTCAGAAATCCAAAATGAATCTCTTTAGTCTAAAATAAAATATAAGCGGGACGCCTGGGTGGCTCAGTCGGTTAAGCGTCTGCCTTCGGCTCAGGTCAGGATCCTGTGGTCCTGGGATCGAGTCCCACATCGGGCTCCCTGCTCAGTGGGGAGCCTGCTTCTCCCTCTGCCTGCTGCTCCCCCTGCTTGTGTGTTCTCTCTCTCTCTATCTCCCCCTTTCTGATGAATAAATAAATAAAATCTTTAAAATAAAATAAAATATAAGCAGAGCTCCATTCCTTCTGGAGGTTCTAGGGGAGAATCACTTTCCTTGCCTTTTCCAGCTTCTAGAGGCTGCCTGCATTCCTTAGCTTATGACCCCTTTCCATTACTCTAACCTCTGCTTCCCTCATCATATCTCCTTCTTTTTGACATCTGCCTCCCTCTTATAAAGACCCTTGTGATTACATCAGGCCCACCTGATAATCCAGGTTAAGCTTCCTATCTCAAGATCTAATCATATCTGCAAAGTCCCTATTGCCGTGTAAAGTAACATATTCACAGGTTATAGGAATTAGGATGTGGACATCTTTGAAGAACGATTATTCTGCCTACCATAGGTGGTATCTTCAGTGAAGGCCAAAAAAAAAAAAAATAGCATTTATGTGGCCTAGAGGTGGCAGGCAACTCTGGACCCAAGGGGCTCAGAAAAAATGGCCCACTGTGCTAAAAAAAAAAAAAGAAAAGAAAAGAAAGGATTTACACTAGCACAATGTGGTCAACCTAAAACCTTTACAAACTTTCTTACAAACATAAATTCTTGCTCCAAGAAACTCTTTAAATCATTTCATTGCAATATAGCATCATCATTATTTTTTAAATCAACCAATTACAGTAATTTTTGTGTTCTGAAAACAGGGACACGATAGTTGACTGCTCCCCCAGAAAGCCTTTTACTTTTTTTTTCACCTATGAGTGAAAAATGAAATCATAGGACACATTATGCAGCCAGAGCAGTGCACCTGCATGCCACTATGCTCTGGCTGGAGCTCACACTGGAGCTCTGGCTGGATCTCCCCTGGGATGCTCACACCCAAGGGAACATGGTAGAATGGAACATGGTAGAATGGCTGTTTGTGCTTTTGCCCTACTTAAAGGAGGATTTCGTTGTGAGGCAGAAGTTAACAACCGACAGAACTTTGGACAGTCTTCAGGGACTGCAGAATTTTCTTTCCTGTAATTAGTCAAGACCTGTAAATTCTACCTCCTTAATCATTCTCCACTCCCCCTTCCTCTTCAACCTTATGCCACTTGTCAAGGCAGCACAATACATTGCAGAGTTTTCCCAAAACGATCTGATCCTAACAACCACCTAAGATAAATATTAAACGTGCAGATTCCCTGGCACCTCACTTGGAAATTCTGATTTCAAGCCTTGGCAGAGGGCTTGGAATCTACATGTATAATAAACACATCCCCCCCCCATGTGATTCTTATTCTCAGGCAAGGATGGGCAAGACTGACATGATGAAACAAGCTGGGCTTGGAAATCAGGCACACCTTTGTTTGAATATTTTTTAAGCTGGTGAACTTGTGCAAGTTACTTAGCTTCTCTGAACCTATGCAATGAAAAGTGCATAGGTTGTTTGGAGAATTGAATAGGATTGTGTGGTGTGCATTTCACTGTATACAGAGCCCCAGTAATTGTGAATTCTCTTATCTCCTTGAGCTTTATGCCTCTTCCCCCAGTACCTGCTAGGTTTTCACAACTGGGAGATGTTGACTGACTGTGCAAATGTCGTAGAATGACAACCAGCAACACTTGGTTAATCTCTTTGCCAGGACCTACCCTACCCACCCAGTCTTAACTTCGTGTAATTAAATGGGTTTTCAGGGCTCTCCCTGCCATAGGGCTTCCTCTCATTTATGAGGAAATGTCCACAAAGGTTCCCCTTTCTTCACCCAGCTGCACAAAGAATGCTAATCTTCCTCACAGCTGTGTCAACCATAGTCCTAGCAAGTGCCTCCAGGAAAAGCTTGACTTTTATTCTACAAGAAAAAGAAGGATGACAGATTTGCTTCTCAGGAGGCTGAGGTTACAAGCGGACCCTAGTCGGGGGTCCCTGGTGGCCAGAGTTTTGTCACCACTTACAAGGAAGGAGGAGTCTTGGAGACATGGTAGGCAGAAATCAATGACTCCATAAAATGCTCAGTGGATTTTCCTTGTCAGTCTTCCTTATTACATAAAAGTGCATGTGCCTTTCTTACTTTTTCTTTCCTTCTTTCTCTCCTCTTCCTTCCCTTCCCTTCTCCCTCCCATCCCTCCTTCCTTCTAAAATGCCTTCTCTGACTCCTCATTCTGACTTAGAACCTTCTTCTCTGTTTCCACAGCATTATGTCCTCATCTTTATCATACCAAGTTCTCAATTCTATAACTATTGGTGTGTTTGCCTGTCTTTCCTCTTTACCACTCCTCTGCCTAGCACCTCAACTCCCTGCACACACTAAATTATAAGCTTCTGGGAAAACAGGTACCATGCCTTTTTATCTTTACATCTTTGATCTCTAACAGAGTATCTGACACATAGTAGTTGCCCAGGAAATAGTGAATGAATGAATGAATGAATGAATGGCTTCAGTGGTAGTGGGTTAATGTTGGTGTCTCACAGAAGCCTTTGAAGAAGATGGTCACAGTGATGAGGCAAAGGCTCAGAATGATTTGTTGGGAATCAAATAAAGTTACCACCATTCAAAAGGATCCTGTTTATAATCCAGTGGAGATTCTGACTTAATTTGAGGAGAATTCCTATAATTGCAAAGTGTTGCACAGAAAACCAAAGATACAAAGAAGAAACTGTCCTTAAGGATGGACCTTTGTTATAGTCCAGGGAAGGTGGCATTGGGATGAAGTTGAGAGTTATAATAAAGACCAGCATTTCTATTTCAAATTTTAGTTTACAAATTATTATCAAATATACTATCTATAAAGAAGGCATAGGTGTTAGAAGTCAGAGGATCTGGGTTTCCAAAAAGTGGCCTAGCCTCACTGAGTTTTAGCTTCCTCATCTGTAAAATGAAATGATACCTCTGCCCATTTCAAAGGGTTGTTGAGAGGCTCAGTATGTGATAGCAGTGGGGCTATTATAAATAGTCCCATGAAATAAGTTATTGAACAGGCTGGTAAGATGAGGTTTTACTGCCTCTGAGCTAAGAGCAAGTAGAGCAAGGCTTTAAAAGCAACACTATCGTGAGTAAATTTTGTGCTGCTCATCCTCCTACAACCTGCTTTCTTATCCTTAAAATTAGAGTCAGAGTGGAATGATCCACAAATTGCCAATGAATCTAAGATACTAAGATTTCTACAACCAACTTGAGGCAAGGCATGGTGAGTAAGTTCCCATTTAATGAATCTAAAGATACTAGCACTCATCAGAAAAGTGCTCAGACCCTATAAATCTATATCACACAGGGTGCAGGGTGAGTATCTGAAGCACATTGTCCTCTTACAGCTGAGCTTGTTGGCCATATGTCCCTAGTCCTCATTATCCCTAGTGGACCTGGACCAATTGGCCAAAACCTTACATATACTGGCAGAGCTAATTATTTATAGATGTAGTGCAGCAAAGACTTTGCATCTTCCTTTGTGGTAAGGGCTGATTTCCCTGACTCTCCTTCTCCTTTTTCTCTTTTATGTATTGTCTGTTCCTTAATTCCTTGCATTTTTATGTGTCTTCAGTTCTGATTAATTCAAAGCTGTGAAGATATTAACTTACTAATCCATCAGTTGGGAGTGATCAGGAGGGAGAGGAGAGAAATACTATCCCAATTCTGCAAATAGAAAACCTGAGCCCAGAGACCTAAAATGAAGATTGGAGAGTAAGCATCAGCTATGTGTCAAATCCATCACTAGAGGATTTCCATAAGACTTTATGTTGGTTAGGCTATATTTATTAAAAGGAATTTTGGTGACCTTTAGTTGGGGTGAGTTGTGTAAGAATTCACCTTAAAAAAAAGGAAGATTAAAAAAAAGATTTGCTACAGATCCAGGATTCCAGGAACAGATGAACTGCCAGTTCTCACAGAGCTTATTAAGTAGTTCAATACTCAATAAATCATTCAGAGTTTAGAGCAGTACTAGTGACTGGGTCCTCTGGTCCATCTCCAAAACAGCAAGGATTCACAAATATTGATTCTTATGTTCCACCATTATGGCAATTCAGCTATTCTTCCTGTGTCCATCAGCTACTATTCCCAAAACCTACTGCTTCTTTCTTTTTCTCTGTCTCAAGTTCTGATTGGTCCAGTTTGTCCCTTTGTTCATGATAAGCAAAAATTCCAAATCAGGTCATCTATAAAGTCCTAGCCAACATACAGACTGGCCATCCTTAAACAAGGTGCCCACTTTAGGGGAGGATGGGCATGAGGCACCATTATGGCAAGTTATATGAAGACAAAACCTCAGAAGAGGAACGTGGGAATAGATGTTCTGAAGCCTAGCCTGTTCAGCAAAGGGTTCAAAGTCAGTGCCATAACAGAGGCTGAGATGCCTATATAAACCAAATTTTCTTTCCTATAAGTAACTATGATTTATAAAAAAAAAAAAACTTCAGCTTAAAAAGCACAAAGATTTTGAGAATTCCTTTATGTATCATTTTATTATTTTAAAATTCATTCTATACTACTCTCTTCTTTGATTAAAGATCATTCAATTAGTGAGGTTCTTAATGTGCTAAAATATAATTTTAATTTATCAAAATTTAATGGTCATGTAACGTCTAAGGATCATTTACTGAACAAAGTGAAGCACACATGTTTAAGGTTGTGTTAGGTTTAACTAGAAGTATTGCCACGGTGTTATTTTCTGTGATTATCTATTGCAGAACTGAGTGCATTAGATTTGTTCCAGGTGACCTAGGCTTATTGTGGTAAGCTGGAGACCTCAACTATTTACAACTTTGTTGCAGGAAAATAATGTTCTGAGTTCTAAACATTCATTTGACAGTGGGAACTCCCGGAGTATAATCATTTCTAAATTAGAAATTAATGCAGTTTTATTCCAGAAGTCTTATATCAAGCATCTTTGAAGTAGCCACTTTCGGCAAACATTTTAAAAAGGGCTCTGCTCATCACAACCATCTTATGACATTTTAATTCTTTCCTTGTCTTGAGAAGTGGTGTAAATATGAGGGAAAGGGAACTGTATATTTCTCTAAGACAGTGGTTCTCAAACTAGGGTCACAGAACTAGCATATTGCCATCACCAGAGAATATGTTACAAGTACAAACCCTGAAGCCTTACCTCAAATCCACTGAATCAGAAACTTTGCAGATAGGGCCCAGAAATCTGTGTTTTAACAAGCCTTCTGGGAGATTCTTGTGCATGCTAAAGTACTTCTGTGAGCTTCTGAAACCCCAGGAAGTCTCCATTTCTCATGAGAACAGTGCAGTATCCCCATGCCTTGGTTAGGAACAGGAGGCTATATTATCTTCCTAGTTACTTCTGAGTGGGGGTTAAATCTGGGAGGAAGCCCAAAGTAAGGATGAATGTGGTCAATGTACACTGGACCTGTTTGACTCTTCTCTGTTCCCTTCTGCTTCAGCAGGCTGCTGCCTCCTCTTTCTAAGCTCCTTCAATTTCCTATGTAGAATTTACTCCTACTTCCTCTCTGTCAACCCAAACTCCACTATTTCCTTCCAGATTTGCTTCAAAAATGACTTCCTTCAAGACACTTTCCATATTCCCTCTCAGTTGCATTCATTCATCAAGCATTTATCTAGCACTTACTTTTTTCCTGGCGCAAGTTACAAAGACAAATAAGACTCTATCCCTGTTGTCATGTCCAATAAGAGCACACAACAGATCACTCTTCTCCTTTGCTTTTACTCAGACCTTTCTTATAGTTCCTAATAAATCATCACCCAACTTCACTTTGCTTTTAGGTTACTTTCAGTACATGTTTATCTTCCCTACTAGATGGCAAGCTCCTTGAGGGCAGTGACCCATGTTTTAAACTCACATTGTGTATGGCATGTTTCCTGACAGCCTACTGAGCACATATTGGGGGCATGCTATTGGGCTGAATGAATAAGATTATGATTGAAACAACAGTATAGACATGTACAGAATGGAATTGATACTTTCAGAGTAAGTTTCTCTGTATTTTCTTCCTCTGACCTTTGATCCATCCTTACCCACCAACCTAGGGTATAAAACCAATAAAACCCTACTGACAACTCATTTGAAAAAAAAAAAGTAAGGGGGCGCCTGGGTGGCTCAGTCATTAAGCGTCTGCCTTCAGCTCAGGTCGTGGTCCCAGGGTCCTGGGATCGAGCCCCACATCGGGCTCCCTGTTCTGCAGGAAGCCTGCTTCTCCCTCTCCCACTTCCCCTGCTTGTGTTCCTCTCTCGCTCTGTCTCTGTCAAATAAATAAAAAAATTAAAAAAAAAAGTAGGTTCATGTTTCTCTATGCTGGGCTGGAAAGAAATCCAAACAAGTGTTAGGCCAACTACCAGGTCAAATGCCAATCCACAGAACTCTTCATTAAATTTAAAAATAAATCTTAAATATTATGCCTTATTTTCCCATTACTCTTGGTTGGACTTTGAAAAAAAATTTCTGTAGAATCCTGACTCAGGACCAGAAGGACCAAGTGGATGCCATTAATTAGTGAAATTGCAAAGAACCTGCCAAGTGAATGATTTGTACTTGACCAGAGAGACATAGAGGAGAGCAGTGGTCTGTTTAGCAGTGTTTTTATATCTAAATCTTTCAACTGAACTAGATTACATGCCAAGCTGAATTCTCTAAGAGCAGCTGTCTATTGCTTACAAATTCTCTTTGACTCACATGTCAAAGCAATACTTAGGTCTATAAAGCACATACCTGCTTGCCAAGGTGATGGTTTGCAAATTTGAATAATAATATATTAGAAGCTCCATGTTTGTTAATTTGTTCACCTCTTCATAGATCAGAGCTCCAGAGAGTATCTTAAAAGCTAAGCTTCTAAGTAAGGACAGAATGAGAAGAAGGCAAGGTTCCTGTGGCTCTCTCAGAAACTCATGCTGGGGAAATCATCAACATCATCATTATATTCATGGGATACTGGGCTCTTCAGTCATCAGGAGACTTTGATATTTGCTATCTGATCATGTGGCTTTAGTGGCATACAAAACTGGCAGGACTTGCCGTGGAAAACACATGGCTTTGTGACAAGGATAGGTGGGAGGAAGAGAGATGGAATGATAATTCCTGTGAATGAAGTAATTTCTTGCTACCTCATTGTGAGTTCTTGATAGTCTTTTCAAGGTTGCAACAAAATGAAAGGTACCTTTTTAAATAAAATAACTCTCAGGATCACTAAGGCTGTCAGTAGGAGAAAGAATCTCAGAGTAAGGAAAAGCAGCTGAATTTAAAAACCTACACCTCCCACGAGCATTCACTAATTAGCAGGCTCAGATGTACTCTGGCCTCCAGATAACCCAGCTTTCTATTTAACTCTGTCCTTATCATGGACACATGGTTCTCCTTTGGCTAGTCTGTGGCCCAGCTATGACAAGGCCAGACCATTCAAATCAAATGTCACTGAAAGAAAGGTGAAAACAAAGAGAAAATAAACCTGAGAAGTAGTATTACATGAAAATTATCTGGTTTACAAGATATGACTCACTCTCCAGGGCTCACAGTCCTGCTCCAATGGATAAGGTGATGATCTTCAGGTAGTTCTTTCCCTCCTAGCACCCACCCATCAGTATGTACTAGATGTATGTACATCCTGACATATCAGACTTGGAAGAAACACTAGGAAATAAGTTTTAATCTTATATTCCAACTCTGCTCTATAGACAGTGACCAGCTAGGATGCTGGATTGAGGAGGGTTCCAAATTTTTATCCCAATTCAATGAGGAAAGTATAATGATTGACTGGTGATATCTGTAATGGATGAGGATAAGAGGATGGGCAGGGAGTAGTGGGAGGGATGGATGATAATGCCTGTGTTGGGTATTTGCCACCCTGGTCCATATCTAAGAGGGTAATTCCAAGAGACAGGTACAGAATCCTCTCTTTCACTGCTCTAAGGACCTCTTCTTCCATGGCTGATACTTGAAATAATGCCTTCCCATTTCAGGGAAGACCCCACCTAACCACAGGTCTAATTAGCCTCAGTACTCACACAGAAGAAACTCATGCTAATGGGCAAGTCATATCTTTCCATCAACCATTTTTCTTTCTGGAAAAGAAGGCTTCCTTTTGGCCCCACAGAACTTGGAGTTTCTGGAAGTTACAAGTAGCTATCACAGGGAGAGAGTCTGACCCTTCTGGATGACTAAAATTTACAAAATGGCCCATAAATGAGAGGAAAACTCTGACTTGGTCCCACCTACCCAGGCTCATAGTGAATTTCATAGGTATTTTCATTCCTGGTCAGCTCAAAAAGGAGAACAAGTTATAAAATGGCCTTATTGGGGCCGGGGGGGGGGGGGGGGGGAGGTACTGCAGAAGAGTGTAAATTGCTTCTTTTAAAGGCAAATGGCAGAAGGAAAACTAAGTGAAAGGGGGGACTAGTGGGCAAAGAAGTAAGTCATGAGTAGGAGAGACCTAAAAAGAGAAAGCCATTCCAGATAAAGAAGAACTGAATGATTCTCAATATTGGTTACCCTCCCAAAGGGCATCAGTTAAAAATCAAGCTAAGCAGCAGGATTGGACTGAATATAGAGGTGCAGGAACCAGCTTTAAATCTGGATCTGGAAAAAAAAAGTCCCTATCAGCATTAAGCCTCACAGTAGCCCAGAACAACAATTTAGACAGGGAAGCGCCAAAACATCGCAAGTCAACCTTCACATCCCATATGTGGCCCGGTGACAAGTGTTTATGCAATATGATTGATTACCCTGCAATTAACTTTGTCAGTCAGTCACAGAGTTAATTACATGTTACTCTTGGGCACTATTATAAATAATGGTATGGCAAACAGTGCTAGATTTAATGGTCCTTAGCGTTCAGCTATTAAATTGATGACACAGCCACATCAGTATTGATGAACAAGGACCTCTTCCATCAAGGATAATTTATATCACTAAACGTAATGGGCTATCCTGCTCCCAGTTTTGCCAAGACATTATTCACACTGATACAAGCAATGAATCCATCAATAAAGGAGAAACAAATATTATTATGTTTTGTGGGGTTTTTTTTAAATCCCCTGATAAATACTGATCATGAGGAAACAGGGACTTTATATCACATATCACTGACATAGAACTTAGGGAAATTTGAGATCACCACAAAAGTTGCCAAAAGGGGAAAGTCGGATGGATTCAGGAGGAATAATTTGCATACAAACACAGACTCCAGGAGGAGTCTTTGAATGTGCTGTCCACCCTGCCTAGAACACCCTTCTTCTCCACCCACTCCCCATATACCTGGTTGACTCTACTCATCCATTAGACAGCATCTTAAGTTGCACATTGTCCAAGAAGTCTTCTCTGACTTTCTGAACTGGATTAGATGCCCATCATAGCCTGGGTCATCCAGAAATTGGCTCTGAGACAAGAATTCATGTAAATGTGTTCCCAGGATTAGCTGATAGGTGAGTGGGCAGATGGGACTAGAGAAGGAAAGGAGGCAAAGTAAGGATAGGATATCAAGCAAAGTCTCAAAGAGGGCGATTTTTGGCTGAATCCTGCTAGGAATGAATGAATGAATGAGTAAATAAATAAATAAATAAAATGTAGAGTTGTCTCAGTCAAGGATAGCACTTAACTCTCTGCATGTGTCAGTCATTGCTTAAGGGCTACCCTGAGAATTCTGAGTACTACACAAACAGGAAAAACAGTCTGGCAGCTTGGGGACAATCCTCTAACAAAGATATAAGTGCTGGTGTTGGGAGAGAAAGGATATCAGGAGTTGGTGTGCCCCAAAATGGTAAAGGGATCCAATGTGACATGGGCGGAACCCATGTCTGCTGTAGTGGCCTTGCGAAATGTTTCCATAGCATTCTGTACACTCTGTAAGTTAGCACTTATCATGCTGCATTGCAATTGCTTAGTTAATTGTCTGTCTTACCTGTTAGCTTATAAGCTCTATAATAGCAGAAGACACGACTGTCTTGTTCCTCATTTTATCACCAGTGACGAGCACAGTAGCTGGCCCACAGTTAGTCCTCAAACAGTATTTATGAAAGGAGAGAAGAAAGGGAGGGCAGAAGCAAAGTTTGTTTAATGCAAGGATTACACCAGTGTAGTGTATCACATATTCCAGCAAAGACAAAGTCTTGGTAAAACAGCATTCTTACAGGGATTATGCTGATGTAGTTTCACTCATTCTGAGCATGAGAATCTTGGTTCTAAAAGTCAGGTATTATCCATCCAGCCAGGAGTTCATTTGTAACAGTGCAGGAGGGGCTCTTAACTGGATGGGGGGAAAATAATCAGATCCATGGTCTGAAATTAAGGCTGTGATCATTTTACCACACTGTCAATCTGAACAAACATAAATATGACAACAGTGGGATTTCTATTAATTCCTAGCTCCTTTTCATTAAATGTTGAAAATCCTTAGGTAATATGGGCCAGAGATCCAGCTCTATTCTGACCACATCTGGATTGCTTTTTAACCTTTCATTCATTCTTTTACATGTATTATTTACATGTATTCTTTAAAAACTGACTTCTAAGTAGCTTAGTAAAATGGAAGTTTATTTCTCAGTTAAGGAAAATCCAATCAGTGTTCCATGGGCAGCTTCATACAGTGATTCAGAGATCCGGGCTCCATCCACCTTGTGGCTTCACCACCCTCTGAAACCTTAAAGTCCTTCCCTTTCAGCCAGTGGAAAAGAAAAGAGAGCAAGAAAGCACACCCCTTTCTTAACCTTCAGCCTAGAGGTGAAACACAGCACATTCCCTTGCTGGTGACCAGCAACAGCTCTACACTGGGCTGGGTAGCTAACCTACTCTGCCACATAGTCATTCAACAAATAGTTATTAAGCACCTAACGTACACGAAGTTCTGTGTTCACTGTTGGGAATAAAATGGTAAATGAAACAGGAGTGCTTGCTGCCCCTGGAGCTAATTTACAGTTCATCAGGAAGATAGAAATTAATCAGGTAATCATGAAAAACATAATCCCAAATGTGCAGTGAAGAAAAAGTACAGGGATAGAAGAAAGTTTAAAACAAGCTAGATCTAGTTTGAATGCCCGAGGAAGGAATATTTAAGCTGACACCTGAAATTTAAACAGAACTGTCTAGAAAAAGTTGGAGGGAAAAACATTTTGGTTAGAGGGAACAGCAGGTGTCAAAATCCCGACATCCTGATAGAAGAAGGATATTTAACTTCTATTATCCCAGGGTAACCCAAACTTATTTGAGGATCAGCCCTTTTTTATTTTTCACTATACCTATTAACCTCCTATGCAACTGGTGCTCTGTAAAATGAACTTTTAAAATGCTTTGCTACTTAATAAATTTTTATTTCTGTTCTTTCAAATGATAACCTTAATGTAGAATTTAGTTGGATACCTGGGTCTATATATCAAAAACCACCATTGAAAACATAATGACTGCTAGGTTAACCAGAAGACTTTCTAATTAGTTTCCACTACTTTTTCTGGCCTCCCAAGGTAGTTATTGTTGAAGCTGTTACTGGGAGGGCCTTTCCCATCAGTGAATGGATGGGTTTATACCTCCAGGTAAAGAAGTTCTGTTCCATCTCCCCAGAGACAAATATAGCAATTGGTCTGTCCAGTGATAGAAATGGAATGAGAAGAAAGGTTCAATTACTTGGGTAATAAGGCTGATAAGATAGGTCAGTGGCCCTGCTTACCGCTGTCAAAATCTCAGCTCTCTGCTTGTCCATCTTGCAAATGTGTGCCTGGCTCCATCCAGATGAAAAGAATAGGGTGTCTTCCTGGCTAACTCATATAACCAAGTCCTATCTCTCAGGAAAATGTTCTGTTCAAAAGTCTGTCTATAATAATTATTGTTTAGAAGAGGAGAAATGAGTCTCTTTGACAAATAGAGTTTTACCAGTAGCAATTTTAGGCTAACAACATAGTCCAAACTCTTGGTTTTCTCATTTTATCTAGGAAATTCCAAACTCTTTTTTTCACACTATCTAAGTAAGCATCATAACTCAGTGAGGCACAGATTGACCACGAATGGCCAAGTCTATGTAGGAAGGCTAAGTGACATAGAGACCTTTTCACACATACATACACACAAAAAATGAAATTCAAAAAATAAATATTGAATTTGCCTGAACTTGGCTGGAATAAGTCTACACAAGCCTCCAATCAGAGGCTAATACCTAAATGAGGACCCAAGATCCAGACCTGGGTCAGACATGATGGTTTCCCAAAAGAGTCGTGAGTGAGAGGATCCCAAGGATTATTTAGACTCTAAAGAGTCCTGAACATCAAAGGTTATATTCAGAGGATAAGCTAGACCCCCAAGCAAGTCAAAGAAACATTATAAACACTAGAACAGAGCAAGGACAAAGATCAGTGGTAGTGATGAGGCGAGAGGATCCAGAACAATTTATGTGAATCTGACTGGAATGCCTGAGTTTGTTTTATATTGTCTTATGGATAGATGGTAAATCCAATCTAAATACCCAGAATTGGTTTGGATACGTCAGCACCAAAACTGTTTTCTGATGATCATTTCATGTGATTGATTAGGAGTGGCTCATTTCTGCATGCTTTTAGGGTCTGTTTTGTTCTCTTGTTTTAAAACTTCCAAGTCTTGAACACCTATGATGGTTGCATAGGCAATAATTAAACAAGAGTAGCAAGTAAATGAGCTTATGTTGGGAATACACAATAATCAGGTTGCCTGGCCATGCCAAGACTTCCTTCTGGCTGTCAGTGAGTCCTCCATTGCCAGCTTGTGGTTTCCAGACCCATTAAGCCACACAAATGGAGTCATCTGTTCTTTTCCGGTCTTCAAGTGCCTTTTCCTCCTCAGGGACCCAGCAGGAGGTTGTCTGTAGGCATCAAATTATAGCAATCAATAAACTACAAGCAGCATGGATCATTTAGAAACAGAGACACAGGCATTCTGCTGGAAGAAACAGTGATTACTTACCACAGGTCCAGAGAATCATGGTGTTTATTAGAGGTCAAAAATGTGGGATTCAGCATGGCCAAATACTAAACTATCCCTTGGTCCTCAAACTTGTTTTTCTGTGATTCCTGTCCAGGTGAATCGTACACCAAAATACCCAAGCCAGAATTTTAGGAACAATTCTAATTTTTTCTTCCTCCTTTTCTTCTCTCTCAACCCCAACATCTACTTAGAGATTGAGACCTTTAGTTACCATTTCCTTACTATCTACATAATCTTCCCAATTTCACAGGTTAAGTTCAGGCCCTCATTAGACTTCTGTTTCTCCCTTTTGTTCATTCTCCACTTGGCAGCCAGAGGGATCTCTCTACATTGCCTGCAGAAGACTAATCCAACCAAGGAATTCTGTAGAATGTTCTGCCACTTGATAAATCCTGGGGTGAAATGACTTCATTAAAACAGTGAAATAGCACCCTATTCCAACAGTCATGTAATCAATGCCCAGAGTATCTGCACATGAAACATAGTAGATATTCAGTAAATATTCATTCAATGATGAGAAAACAGGTGGTATGGTATACAGAAAAGCACAGACTCCCCCAAGAGACCAAGGTTCAAATCCCAACTTTACCACTTTCTAACTGAGTAACCTCAGGAAAGTTACCTAACATCCCTGGGCTTCAATTTCTTTCAAAATGTTATCAGTACCTACCTAGCAGGTTTGTTGTGAGGATTAAGTGAGATGTGCTTAGAGAACTTGGCAAACAAAAATAACTCAAATGCTAACTGTATTAAAAACAAATAACTTGACAGAACAGAAAACATGTAATTATTAGGCACCACCTATACAGGGTACTTTACAAGGAAAATTGATGATTTGTGACCTCTCACCTCCAGAACTTAAAGCCTATATCACACATCTCACCCCAGTTCAGTCAGTCAAAGAACATTTACCCCGGGCTCATCACTCAAACTGGAATTCAAAACCTTGCCAAAAATCTAACATGGGAATCTAATAGGGAATTTAACATGGGGTTACCCCAATGTCAGTTTAGTTTGATAATATCAATACCTATTGGAGTTAGATCTGTATTAGGTAAAAATCAAATGGAAGATTTTAGAATTTGCCTTCCAACTTTGGTGAGTCATTACTATCTAGAATGGAAGCAATGGCACAGGACGCAGGATACAATCATTCTTCCCAGAGTTGATCAAGTATGATCCTGCTGGTGGGTGGGAATGACACTAGTGAAGGAGAAGGAAATCACTTAATTTTTCAATCATTTTAAGAGTAGGACAGAAACTTAAGGACCATTGAGTCTAATCCTTTCTTTCTCCAGATAATAGCCTTGAGCCCCTGAGAAATAAAGTATCCTGCTTAAAAAGGTAATGGCCATTCTGAGACCAAGAGTGCTCATTTCCTGACTCTGTCCAGTACTCCTCTTCCACTGAGAGCTGTGCTGAGCATTTGTTTTTGTGACTCGGTGAAAAGCAAATCTTTATTCAGAATGTTGAGATTCCCCCCACCCCGGCCCCAAAGTGCCTCTCTCCCTAGTATCTCTCTAACATGAGATGTAGGTGGGCTTCTATTTCTTTTCATGGCACATATTGTGGATACAGTGTCTCAGACTCTTGAGCCCTGAAATGGCCTTTCTGTCTTAAAACCCTGAGGTTATAAAGTTATGATGTTATAGGTTATATAACTAATCTAAATTCTAAATGAAATAGATTATATTCCTAATCTAAAGTCTAAATTCTATATCAGTTCCTACAGATCCTCCAAAACATTAGTAGGGAATTGTTGCTTACCATTTGTGCAAAGTGTTCCAAGATTCTTGTATGAAAGATGCCATTCACATGTTTGTTTCATTCACTCATTCATTTACCCAACTGAGTCCTTAATTTTACACTTTTTCCATATGGGATTAATGTCTGTTTTTATGACTAGACTGTAAGCTTTATGTGAGTAAAAATTAATTCATCTATCTTTACCATTCATTGCTCTATGTATTGCACCTAGCTCATTTCCTGACAGTGTAGATACTCAATAGAGGTGTGATAATGAATCAAAAAAATAAAATAAGAAAAACAAAATCCATAGTCACTTTTTCAATCTCCTATTATCAAATATATCAGATTCATCTGCACTGTTTCAGGAAATATACAGAGGAGGTAAAGATATAGAAAATAGAGAGACCGGGAGCCAAGAGAGTACGAAGGAGGTCTTTAGAACTCCTCAAGGAGAACCATACTTCATTATATGTTAAGGATAGTATGCATCATACCCCAACAGCCTACTAGGCTGACTTATATTATTGAATATCTGTGCATTGAGTAGAGATTGTGTTCATATTTGCAATTCACATAAGGAAGTTTCCTGAGTCCAACACCCATCAGCCCCTGATTGACTATCAGCTTCTCAGACAGATCTTACACCTGTAAATTTGGTAGAAAAGAGTGGTACAGGTTGAACCAATTCAGAGTGACTTTGATCGTGAAGATAGAGCTCTTGTTGAAAGCTTGAGGCATAAGTCACTGTCAAAGCCTGCCTCTTCACTGTGCCCACACAACCATGGGAGCTTCAATCTTCCTAAAGAGTAGCGAGGTGTGAAGTTAAAGAGGTTTGGACAAGCATTTGGGAGCCTCTGAAGCTTATCTGAACTAACCAAGCTTCCCAAAGCCATAAATCTCCAATGAAAGCTTCCAAGAGTGACATACTTCGTTGTGGAATGTCCCAGGGATTGGCTGCAGTCCAGAAAAGGAGATGTGTAAGCTGCAAGATAAAGCCAACATGCGCATCACTCTTCCCTCCTGGGAATCTCTCAGTCCAACTCTCATGAGTGTAACATTTGAGAATGTTGCTTGCCTGCTTAGAGCAGTGCTGCATTGCATGATCATTAAGGAGTCAGGATGGCTCTTGAATGTTACTTTCTGTTTGTGGTCAGGTTTCTCATTGGATTGAAGAAGACGGTGTGAGCCAGGATGTAAACATAACTATTGCCACTGTCATCCCAGACTCCTGGATTTTCTGTCTATTGCTTCTCAAAGTGTCCAGAGGCCACATGCATGCAAACTGGCAACATGCTTGTTTCGAAGGCAGATTCTTGGGACCCTCCCCAGAAAACTGAATCAAAATCTCTGATAGGGGGAGCCTGGGTGGCTCAGTTGGTTAAGCGACTGCCTTCGGCTCAGGTCATGATCCTGGAGTCCCGGGATCGAGTCCCACATCGGGCTCCCTGCTCAGCAGAGAGTCTGCTTCTCCTTCTCACCCTCCTCCCTCTCATGCTCTCTGTCTCTCATTCTCTCTCTCAAATAAATAAATAAAATCTTTAAAAAAAAATCTCTGATAGGGCCTAGGAATCTGAAATCTAAAAAGCTTTCCTTAGGCATACTAAATCCTTAGGCATAACATTTTCTTATCACTGTTCCTTTAATGCAAGCCAGTCATTTTGCAGAAGAGGACTGAGGCCCAGAGAGGAAGAATGACCTGCTTAATGTCTCCTAGCTGGCTAGCATCAGAGGCCACGCCAGGACCCACCTCTGTGCTTTCCCAGATCTGTCCTTTTTCACCACCACATCTCCGTCATCATATCCTGGAGCATTCATCATGGCATAACACAAGTTCCTGCAGGGAAGTGCTCTGAGATGCTTGCAGTGTCTCTGGACCATGTAACATGAGGGAGACAAGAGACTCAACTGGGCAGATTACATTCCAGTCCCGTGCAGGCTCAAGGGTAAACAAGAGGAAGGAGAAAGCAGCTCTGTGTCCTCCAGTTGTCCCTGCAGGCACCCAGAGTGCTCTTCTGCTCTATCTGTCCTTACTTTATGCTCAGAAAAGGATCTGCTTTTAGCCATTTATCCTTCTGTATAAATAAATTAAAGAGCTCTTATACTTGCATATGCCGCTTAGCAGGTGCTATTTTCTTATTTGCTCTTGGAAGCCTTCCTGACTGTCCATGGTGACAATCCTTGGCACAACCCCCCAGTTTTGGCATGTCCACTGTATTATCTATTTGCAAGTGCATCTCCTGCACTAAATTGTCAGCATCTTGAGGGCAGGAGATAGTCTTTCATCTCTTTATACCCATTGCCAGCATAATCTCTGGTCCATGGTAGGTGATATATAATACATATGTGTCAAATAAATTCTTGCAACAACCTAGTGAATAGAGAGGACTTATCATCCCTACCTTACAGATGAATAGACTGGGTAGGAAAAGGCAAAGTGATTTGGGGATGATTACACAGTTGTCCAGGGAAAGGGAAGAGATTTGAATCAAATTATGAATGATTCCAAGAGTGCTGCCATTTCTCCCCTTATCAAACCACTAGCACGTTACCCCCAAGGTCAAGGTATTCCCTCCCCTGGGGGTCATTACATCTTCAACCAACTCTCTAATTTTGGAAAAGGCAGTTTGGCCTGATTACTAGAAATGTAGTGAGACAAATGCAAAGTATAAATTGAGAGCAGATTTGGAAGAAAAAGCAGCAGTTGACAGCAAGAGAGTCTAGAACCAAAAAAGCAGATTGAGTTAAATGGCACTGACCCGAGTCTACAAGGGGAACTCATGCTTTGGGATCTTCCTCCCACTAAGCACCTGGTCTAAATTTCAGGATTAGAGGAAGCCGCATCATTCTGGACATATAGTACTGAAGAGGAACACAGAGCACTCCCTCACTGTATCTAGACTTCATGTCCCAGATGCTCTGTGTTTCCTCTTGAGGTGGGGATCAGTGAGTGAGGGCAGACCAGGCAGGGAAAACAGATGGTGGTTGACTATGCACAGTGTCATTTATAGGGTCCACACGGGAATTAAAACATGCCAGCATACCCAATATTTAGTATAGATTTTTTTTTTTAAAGACGGGCACTAGGCCCTACATTTTACAAGGTCTTGCTTCATCAGCTGAGGCAAGACCTCTGACCTCTCTCCCCTCCACTTTAAAGTTCACCCTTCAAAAGAAAATTTCAAGCAGGTTCTTGCATACCCTCACCCACAAGTCATTTCAGCTACCTCATGGCGTGGGCCATGCCCTCCACCCTCCTTTTGTGCATTGTCTCCTGCTTCTGCTACCCCTGAAGCCCGCTGAAGGCCCTTCTCCACTTTCACAGGATGAGAAGCATTAACCACAAGCCAAGGCAGATCTTATTCCATGGATCCCAAAGATTCCAGCACCATTTTCTCTCTGCTGCTATTGCTGTTCCCATTATCCTTCCTCGCCCAGCTCCAAGCAATACCTCCCCTGCGTGGAGGTGCACCTGAGTCCCTGCGACTGCATTCTGGTACTCTCAGTGCATCAGAACCACTCTCTCTGTTCTCTTGGCCTACATAAAACCCTGGTATTTTGTGAAAACTGCTCTTTCAGGCTGCCTTTTTACTGAAAGCCCCCTCCCTGGGAGAACTCAGACATGAATCCCCAGGGGCAAAGCCTGTAGAAAAACCTGAGTGATCGTCATCAGACTCTACTCAGCCTTGCCCCACTCCTGTAAAATCCAATTCTTTGCTCCTGGACCCATATCTCTCTCCTCACCTTAGATTGAGTCCCTCAGATTGAGAGACCCAGCCTACTCTCTGCTCACCTTAGATCGAGGCCCTCAGAAGATAGTTGGACTGTCATACAGACAAATTTCCACTAGTCCTGCCCACCATTCCAGCAAAGGTGGCTCCTAGAGATAGACATGGCTGAGGCCTCTCCCCTCCATCTAGATCCTACATATAACCATTCAGCTGCACCCAGCTTCAGGCTCTGCTTTACTGTGAAGCTCTGTCTTTACTCCATGTAGCACTCTGCCCTGCCAAACTCAGAAGTCCAAATCAGAGTATTCATGTCACAATGGAGGAGCTACTTTTAACTCTTATCCTAACAGCTGGGTCAATGTCAGATAGTTATTGCCAGATCTGCAGTAAGCAATCACAATAAAGTGATTAAAAGATAATCAAGGGAGCTTGGATCCTCTCCCCATGGACATACCCAGCCAAAGTCTGCCTGTGCAAGTCACAACCATCAAATAAACAAATATGTATTTAATGTTCTTTTTGTAGATATTTAGAGTGCTGTATAAACCACTAAACCAATTTTGTGTTAAGGGTTGTCGTTGCATTTTTATAAAAAAGAAGTCATCCCAAACATTAAATTATGGGTGAAATTCTCACAAATCCCTAATCATGGCTGTCTTGAAATATGATTGCATGTATTTGCCTAAAAGCCCCATAAAGTGATAGAATATTGCCTGATTTCCTAAAAGCTGCAATTAGAAAACTGATCTAGACTGAGTGATATGAGAGCACAGTCTGGTTTCTACATTGTTAGCATTTAATTTTGATGGTCTCAATTTAAAATTCCACCTTTAAATGAACCCAGTAAGACCCCTCCTGGGTTAATCATGCTGGGCAATTTTAAAGAGTTCTTATTATCAAAGAGAACATTAAAAATGTCTATAAGTGTATTCTTCCCTGAGAGAGGTCAGATATCATGAATTAGTTGATTATTTAAAAAAAAAAAAAGAAAGAAAGAAAGCAAAGCAAAGCAAAGCAAAGAAAAAAATAAGCTGTCCATTGGAAAGGCACCTGGCAGAAGTATATTGTGAAGCGATGTGGTATAATGACAAGGGCCCTGGATGTAGAGAAATGAAGCCAGGTTGAGGGTCTCATTCAACTCTTGCTAGCTCTGCACTTGGGAATAAGTTACCTTCAGTTGTTTTATTATATTTTAGGATCATCATCTGTAAAAATGGACCCGTTTTCTCCCGGGGACGGGGTGGCTTTTGTGAGGATCACCATGAGACAATGAACAATGGACTTTTAGCTCTCCAAGGTGTATAAATATACCTAGCAAAAGAGAACAAAGAGAGTATTGTTAAATTAACCAGGTATTAATAGTTAATTAAGAATTGTATTGCTTTAATATGATAGTCTCAGACTTTGGAACAGAAGGTTAAAAAAGGAATAAAGATGCAATGTCATGTAACTAGGGAGTTCTGGATTGGAAAGGAACTTCACATTCCTTTCAATTCTCGTTCCCCAGACACCCATTTTATAGATAAGGAAACCAAGGCACAGAGGTTGAGAAGCCTTCCCGAGGTCTCATGGCACTACCCGCAGCGGTCAGACTAGAATTTAGCTCTCCTGCTTCCCAGCTCCTAGCACCTGTGACTACAATCCTTAAATTATGTCCATAATCCCATTTCTGCATTCCTACACCTATGTCTACAACCACCAAAGCTTATTTTCTGGTTCAATTGTCTCCTTTAGTAAAAATCAATGAGATGAATGCAATATCTTCCTTTCCCTTTCCAGTGTAGACAGGACCAACCACTCAGAGAACTGCCATCAACTTGATTCGGGGAGAGAGACCTTTTTCATTCACTTATCAAATATTTATCTGAGTTTTTACTTGTGCCCAAGAATTGTGCTAAACCCTGATAAAAAATCTGAGTGTTCAGAGGTTTCCTTCAAGTCATGGATATAGGCCAGTGATGACCATGTAGTTGGAGATGTTAGAGCAGTTATAAATAGATTGCAATGGAAGCTTAAGGGGATGGTATGACTAAGGAGCCAGGAGAAACTTGACAACAAATTCTGCTTCACCTAAACAAATTAAAGGAGACACAAATAAATGGAAAGACATTCCGTGTTCATGTATTGGAAGACTTAATATCATTCAAAATATCCATACTCCTCCAAGTGGTCTACAGATTCAATGTTCTCTCCATCAAATGGAGAGAACATTGAAAAATCCCAATGGCATTTTTTTTTTACAGAAATAGAAAAACAATCCTAAATTTCATATGGAACCACAAAATCTCCTTTATTTTAAAGTCAACTGATTATTAACTGATCAACTGTGTCTGTAAAATAATTCCCTGCAACACCTAAATTAGTGTTTGATTAAATAAAAGTACTGTAGCCTAGCCAAGTTGACGCATAAAACTGACCATCACAAAAGGATAATGAACAATAAGTTGGCATACCTTTCTTATAATGGGTTCCATGCAAATGTAAAATAAGAAGAGGATGGAGTAATGCAAACTCTCAAGACACATCTATCTATGCAATTCACAGACAGAGCTAAAGAGACCCAGAGACCATGCACACACTACTGTCTGTGCAGCCTCTTGCATGGGTTCAGTGAACATTTTCTCTCTGTTGCTTGGTGCGTTCATTGAGTTTCAGGGAATCTTAATAGTTTATAGTTTCAATCACAGAATGGGTTATTTTACACAGAGCAAATTAAGACCTCGATTCTGAACTTCTGCTTCCATTAAGAGGCAATATGGTATATTTGAAAATGTATCAGCTATGGCACCAGACACCTGGATTCAAATCCATCCTTGTCACTTTCTAGGTGTCCAGTCAAGTCACTTAATCTCTTTAAGCCTGGGAGTGGCAATTACCTATGACTGGTAATAATAGTATTGTCGTAGCAAGGTTACCATAAAGGATTAAAGATCATAAACCAAATGGCACGGGTTCAGAAAAGATGACCAGTTAAGAAAAGCTATGAACTTCTTTTAGTTCAAAGATTATCTAATGTTAGCTGAGTGGTCTTGGGAAACTTACTTTACTTCTCTGTGCCTCTGTTTCCTCATCCATAAAATGAGCATAACACTAAATTGTTCTGGGGATTAAATGAGCTGATATATATATTTTTTTCATATATAAAGTAAATATATATATAATAAATGCTCAGAACAACATCTGGTACACAGTAAGCACTATATATGGTTTAATTATGATAATTTGCTATTTGTGTGGTAGCTGTGAAATCAGGGAGGTGGGAAACCTGGATTTTAGTCCCAGCCCCACACTGGGTGAACTCACAGAAGCCACTTCACTTCTCTGCCATCATGGCTTTCTCTGTAAAATGAGGGAGTTGATTGGACCCTCTGTGGAGCTCAGACATGGTAAGACTGCATACTACACTCTGCTGTGAGATGCAGGAACTTGAGAAGACTTCTGGCTCACAGAGAGTTTCCAGCTGCTGATCTCTCACAGATCTGTCAAGGCTTCCTTATTGATTCACACCAAGAACCCTGCCTCAGTTTCAGTTTTTCTACAGGGCAGCCAATCTGTTTACTTTTCACCAAAATGTGTTCCTCTCTCAACCACATCAGAGCTGTCACAAGTCAGCTTCCTGGCACAGAGAGACGGAAAAAGTGTTTTTGTTTTTCTGCTTCACTGTGTCTTCCTTCCTTTAGGGTCCCTTCTGAGAAAGGTCAAAACAGACTTCTGCATCTGCCGTAATGAGAAATGCTAGCCAATCGAAGAAGCAGGGCCCATGTAAGCGACAGGGCCTGCCCCTGGGGGGGTGGGGGGCAGGACTAGAGTCCTATCAAGCCTGACTCCTCCTCCAGCCTGTGGAGAGTCCATGGTCACTCTCTCTCTGCCCCTGAGAGATAGCACATTACAAATGTCCTGAATGTTGTGCCTGGCAGGGAGAAGGAGGGAAAGTTACTAACTACAGCATGAGGGGACATCTAATAGTGGGCAAAAAAGGAGTGACATGTGGTTTTTGCCTAAGATTTCGCGACAAGCTGAAGTACTCTGTACATCCCCTCTTGCTTTTTCTATATTCCACTAGGACTAGGGAGGCAGGAGGAAGGGGATTCAACCTCTTCTCCAATGCAGAAGAGTGTTGAAAAGGCTGCTTCCACTTCTTTTCTCTCCTGTGCTTCTGCCCCCTTTGTCTCTTTATCTGCTCCTCAAGGTAGAAGACTATCTGAGTGTCAGCCTCAGGTGTCTCAGGGCTGTATTTACTACCAGGCAAAGTTAGGAGCCTTAAAGACAGGGTCCCAAGAACCACCCTTCTTTCTGTGTCCAGGCCCAGGTCATACGTGTGTAAAGAGGGAGAGGCAGTAAGCAGAGACTGGCAAACAAAGAGAAAAACCCCTGGTTGTTAGTGACTGCAGATCAATGGACAGTGTTCAACAACGTGATATTTACAATGCACATTCTGAGCCATTTTTCCAAATGGATAAATCATTGATTGGTTCCATCATCCATTGGAATAAATGAGGAAGAACTTCGTCCTACTTTGAATTAAAAAGGGGGTTCTCATCATTCCTACCAAACATTGCAGTGCTTAGCATTTCAACCAGAAAGAGCTAAGCCTTTCATTGACGTTATTTCGCAACCTCTATAACTCCAACTAATCTTAGCATCTCCAAATTAGAGGAAAACTCAAAGAACATCCCACCAAATCCTCTATAACATTGTCTACTTGACTTTCTCTACCACATTTTTGGGGCATAGTCCTGCAGTTTCTTCTTAAACATTTCCAACAATGAAACACTCACTCTTACACAAACAGATGACTTTATTTCTGGACAGGTGTAATTCCTGAGAAATACTTTTTTGGTTATTTCTTTGCAACTTCCTCACAAAATTTGTTTTCCCCCTTTTGGAGTCAGACAAAGTAAATTGAAATACCTTTTCCTATGACAGCGCTTTAAGTACTTAAATCGTTCTCAGACTGGGTTATGTGGTAGCAATCTCAGTGGCTAAGAACGGCAGTGATTTATTTCTTATAGATACAAATGTCCATCCTGGGTCACCTGGGGACTCTGCTGCACATTTCGCTCACTTAGAGACTCAGACTGATGTAGCAGATCCTATTAGTAGTTTACTTTTAGCATCTACCAATTGAGTAAACATGTAATGACCAAAAAAGCATAAATTGAATGGTTTCAACTGAATGTTATTTGTAATTCTCCAACTTCCTGGGGTCAAAGATTCATTTCAAAATCTAGATATCTTGAGTTCTACTTCCATGTACTGCAGAAGTTGACACCCTCCCCAGTGTTTCTGTGGGGTTCCACTCCTAGGAGTCATCTGTCCAGCTCTCTCTCCACAGCCCTGCTCCCTCAGTTTTAATCCCTATGGACGATATCACACTGCTGTCCCATCTGCTTGTCCCAAAACATGGACATAGCCCCTCACCTTTATTCTCCGAGTCACAACCAGCAAAATGTTGTTATGGGTGGCAGATTTACTAGAGTCTCAGGGATAACAGGAGAGGAGGAAGTAGAGAAGACACATGAGGGGAGAGATATCCAAATGACTTGACCTTGAAATTTAGACCTCACAGTTTCCAAAGTTCCTTACTTGTCTCTTACCTCTTCCTACTCCAGTATCAGGCCCATCTTCAGCCCTCTGATGAATCCTTGCCAAACTTCCTCTCAACCCACACCCCTGGTTTATGTCTCTAGTTGCAAAGGGAAAACTCAACTTGACATTACTTTATTCAGCAGAGCAGTGGAGCTCCCTTTATCTTAACCTCCTCCATTTTGATTTATTCTAATACAATCTCCTTCATAACCAAAGGAGTTATTAATATGTTTTCCAAGCAAAAGAATTATCTACCATAGATTCCACATTGAAAGAGAAAGCAAAAGTTGAGAAATGCGTTTTTCTTCAAGATGCCTTCAAAAAGAGGCGCCTGGGTGGCTCAGTTGGTTAAGTGTTCGCCTTCGTCTCAGGTCATGATCTCTGCGTCTTGGAATTGAGCCCCACCCCTGTTGGCCTCCCTGCTTAGAGGAGAGTCTGCTTCTCCCTTTCCCTCTGCCCCTCCCCACTGGTCATGCTTGTGCTCTCTCTGTCAAATAAATAAATAAAATTTTTAAAAAATTAAAAAATTAAATTAAATTTAAAACTTAATTTAAAAAAAAACTATAGAAACCAAAGGCATACTACATCCCACATGCCACACTCTAGGATTGTGGCATCTAGACCAGGCATCTTTCATCAGTTCTTCCTCATAAAGTTCATAATGCCGTCAGCTACTGTGGATGCATTCTTGACTTGTTGTTTTTTTTTATAAGATACTTCTTTCCTCTTACAGTGCATAGTGTGGGACTGGGACTCCAATGGCAAACACGACTTCATTGGAGAATTCACATCGACATTCAAGGAGATGAGAGGAGCAATGGAAGGCAAACAGGTAGGTGGTAAACCACACATGATATTTCGCCCAGACACTTCTCTCATGATGTGTCCTTAGCACCCACTACACATGGAACACCTAGAGAAGAGATATCAATATTTGATTAAATGTGACAAGTAGGAAACGTGGTGGGATTTGAGTACCTAGATTCTACTACTAACCCGACCAAGGTAACTAGTATGACCTTGGAAATGACACTGCCCCAGTGTGGTGCAGTTTCTCTATCAGTAAAACAGGTCAGAGGAGACTATTTCTAATTTCCTTTAGCTGTGGAGTCCTGGATAAGTGACTTAACTTCTCTGTGGCTCAGTTTTCTCACTTAAAAATGAAGGTGATAAGTGTACCTACCTAATAGAACTTTGTGAAGATTAAATGAGATAATCCGTGGTAGGCACTGAGCAGAGTGTCTAGCATGTAGCTAGCACTTCCCAAATATCTGCTTATGGTAGTACTATTCTTTCCATGACTTGGCAACATTAATTACACATTCACTACTTTGGAAAAATTATTGGGTTCCTCCAAATATTCATTCTGGCCACTAGATTTTAATTTGGCTCCACCATTTTACTCAACGCACTGGATACTGAGACATGGACCCAAACACTAGTACATAACAGGGGCATATAGGGATTTCATCGCATCACACAGAAACCTAAACCTCCTCTCCATTTCTCTCAGACACACATACATTCACATATCTATAAATTTATAGACATGGACATGGACCCTAACCATGTAACTGCTGTTCTTACCTGTTCATTGTTCACCTGTCCAATTTCTAGCCATAAAACCTGTATCTCTTTGCCTATGGGCTTTCTCTGGTGACTGGAGCCTGTTCTGCCTATGCCCACAGCAGGCTGAAGTATGAGGGGAGGTGTAGCTCCTTCCAGGGAGCAGCCCTCAACAAGTAACTAATAGGGGGTGAAGTATAAATACTCCAGCTCTCTTGCCCCGCAGGGGGCAGAACTCTGAGTGTGTCCTCTATGCAGTTTCCTAGAGCTCCCCAGCAGGAATCGGCCCTGGTTGCCCACAGTGGTAACTGACTTGCACACCTCTTTGACAGCCTGCACATCTCAATGCCCCACTCCTCAACTGGTGCTTCCTGGTATTACCTCCCAAATGAACTACTTACTTGCCTCAGGGGAACTCAAAACCAAAATACCTGACCTTCTTACTCTGGGGCCCACTGTCCCCATGGAACAGAAAAGAGTGACAGCTGAGCATTCAGTGGCTCTGAGAAAGGTCTTTCCCCTAGAGATAAGATCCTATACCTGACCTGGTCAGAAGTGCTGATTACAGAGGATGTCACAAATCATTTTTCATGTCTCTTCTTTCAGATATAAGGTCAAGATATACCTAGATTGGATGGGAATAAACATTCTTTAGAACTGGAAGCTTAATCTGAATCAGACCATTTGTCAAGTACTTATATTTGGTCTAGAAAATCAAGGGCAATTTTCCACGTAGTTCCCACAAAGCCTGTTGTATATGCTCTACTAAATATTCAGGATTGCAAACAACTTGTGTAACATGCAAAGACCTTCAGCACGAGCAAGCATGCAGCGGTTCAAGGCCACGGTCAAAACCAACACTGAATTGGGGCTCCTGGGTGGCTCTGTCAGTTAAGTGTCTGCCTTTGACTCAGGTCATGATCCCAGGGATTTGACCACATCTCATGTGGTCCTGGGATCAAGCCCCACGTCAGGCTCCCTGCCCAGCAAGGAGTCTGCTTCTCCCTCTCCCTCTTCCATTCTCTTGTGCTCTCTCTCTTTCTCAAATAAATAAAATCTTAAAAAAAAAAAAAACCCAACACTGAATTGCAAGTGAAGTCACACCCAGGATAACAAGATAGCCAGAGAAGATATTGTTCTGTTGAACCAGGCCCTACTGAGCTAATAAATTAATGAGTTATCAATACCACGTATTAGAGTTCTAAAAAGTTTCACAAAGTTGTGCCTTGTTCTCCTCTACAAGAAGAAATAGCCAAATCAATAAATGTGGGAAACATTTCATCTTTAGGTTCCTAAGAGAGTAGTACAAGTAAAATTATAGCATATATTATAAGTGAAGAGCACCAAAGTCTAATGCTTTCAAACAAACAGAAATGAATCTTTAAGTTCCACTGAGGAAATGAATCATATGCTATGTACTTTTCCATATCACCGAGATACCAGAAAGTTTTTATTTAGTCCAATCACTCAGCCCCATATGGGCACATATGCACTATAGGAAATGTTCTCTTATTTATTGATTCTACTAGTATTTATTACAGAACACCTACTAAGTGCCAAGTTCTACGTGTGTCATGACTGTGCATCAGAGTAGAATATAAACATGAATCAAATAAACAAAAAATAAAAATGTAATTACAGCTTTTGACAAATGCTATAAAAAAACTGAACAAGTTTTGGGATGCCTGGGTGGCTTAGTCGGTTAAGCATCTGCCTTCAGCTCAGGTCATGATCCCAGGGTCCTGGGTTCGAGTCCCACAACGGGCTCCTTGCTCAGCAGGGAGCCTGCTTCTCCCTCTGTCTGCCGCTCCCTCTGCTTATGCGCTCTCTCACACACAAATAAATAAACAAAATCTTTAAAAAAAACTGAAAAAGTTTAGTATAAAGGTGTGGTATTGGACAGATAAACTTAAATAATTAATTTGAGTCCCTTAACAATGAAAAGAAGCCAGCCATGTAACAAGCAAGGGAAAAGCAGGTAGGCTGAGGGAATAGCATTCCTCAGTCCTGAGTGAGGAAAGAGCTTGGTGTGATTAAGGATGTGGAGAGAGACCAGTGTATCTGGAGCAGAGAGTGTGGATGGGATATGCTCAAAGACAGAGGCAAGGGCCAAGAAAAGCACATTCTAATAGCTCGAAGAAAGGAGTATGGATTTTCTTCTAAATGTGGTAAGAGACAGTTTTGTGCTCCAGGATAGGAGCCACTAGCTACATGTGAGTGTTTTAGTCTTACTTTTAATTAATTAAAATTAAGTTTCAATTTCAATTCCTCAGCCACACAAGCCACACTCCAACTGCTCCTTAGCCTCATGTGGCTTCAATATTGTTTGTACAGATATAGAATACTTCCGTCATTGCAGAAAGTTCTCCTGGACAATGGTGCAAAGAGGTCCAAGCCAGAGAATGACATGACTGGTTTTAACTTTTTAAAAAATGACTCTGACCACCGTGTAGATAATTCATTATAGTGAGAGAAGACAGTGAAACAGATCTGTCAGGAAGCTACTACTGTAGGCAAGACAAGAGGTGATAATGACTTAGGTTCAAAAAGTGATGATGGAGGTGGAGAGAAGTGGAGTGATTTAAGATGGATTTTGGAGACAAGAGCTAAAAGACGTGTTGAGAGTTTGGGTGTGAGGGGGATAGATGAGTAAACCTTGGTGCCATTTCTTGAGTAAGGAAGTCTTGTTTCAGGGAGGTCCAGTTTGTAAGGAAAGTTCAAGAATGGGGCTGGGGAAACTGGAGGAGAGGCCTACCTGGGGATGTATTTTGGAGCCATCAACAAACAGGTGATTAATGTCAAGAGAATGGAGGATAGGGAGGGAGGATAGAGGAAGCTGGAACTGAGGAAACTCAGTAAGTAGAAACAGAGACAAAAAGAGGAGCCATGGGGGGGGCGGAGCAAGATGGCGGAGGAGTAGGAGACCTGGGTTTCGTCTGGTCTCAGGAATTCAGCTGAATAGGGATCAAACCATTCTGAACACCTACGAACTCAACAGGAGATCCAAGATAAGAATAATAACAACACTCTGAACAGAAAAGTGACCACTTTCTGGAAGGTAGGACGTTGCGGAGAAGTGAATCCGAGGCGATATTCGGGAGGATAGACGGCGGGGGAGGGGGCCTCCGTCGGCCGCTTCTGGCAAGTGATAGAGCCGCGGAGCACAAAATCGGACCTTTTAGAAGTTGGCTCCGCTGAGGGACGTCGCTCCGGTGGCTAAGCGGGGGGTGGAATCCTCCTGGGACAGTGTGGTCTCAGCACCCTCGGGGGTCACAGAAAGACCGGGGGTGCCTGAGTGCGCCAGAGCTCCCAGGTATCGGAGCGGGGACGCCGGCTGCAGAGACGGAGCCGAGGGGCGGGCTCTCAGCTCGGGGTGGCCATAAACTGTGATCCGCGGCCCAGTCGGGCCACTGCTCCTCCAGCAGGGACCCAACAAGCGGCAGAGCCGGGGAGACTCCCCTTCCTCCCCCCGGGAGGAGCGGCGCGGGAGCGCACTGCAGGGATCTGCTGGGTTTGGAGACTCCACACGGGGTCGGGTGCCAGAGATAGAAACGCTCGGTCACAGGCCGGGTGAGCACGGAGTGCGGCCGGAGACCGGGGACACGGGAGTGACTGCTTTTCTCTGGGGGCGCACTGAGGAGCGGGGCCCCGAGTTCTCAGCTCCTCCGGGCGGAGATTGGGAGGCCACCATTTTCACCCTGGTCCTCCAAAGCTGTACTGAGAGCTTGCAGGAAACAAAAGCTCCTGAGAGCAAACCCGAGCAGCTTGCTTAGCCGGGACTCAAGGGCGGGGCAATTCCGCCTCCGGCAAAGACCTTTGGGAACCACGGCAACAGGCCCCTCCCCCAGATCAGCACGAACAGCCAGCAAGCCAAAACCAAGTTTACCGATCAAGGAGAACGGGAGAACTCCAGCGCTAGGGGAATACTGCCCATAGAATTCATGGCTTGTTTACCATAATTCATTAGTTTTTCAAAGTTAATTTTTTTAACTGTTTTTTTTCCAATTTTTCTTTTTCCCTTTTTCAACCAACATCTTATCAATCTCTTTTTTAAAAAAAACATTTTTTATTTTTCATTTTTAGAGTCATATTTTTATCCCTTCATAGTAGTTACCCTTATTTTTGGCATATATATATAAGTTGTTCTCTCTTTAAAATTTTGAGATACAATTTCTTCTAACAGATCAAAATATACCCTAAATCACTAGTGTATGGCTTTGTTCTAGTCTCCTGCCTGATCACATTCTCTCCCTTTTTTTTTCTTTTTTCTTTTTCTTTTTAAATCTTCTTTTTTCTTTTTAAAAACAACTTCTTATCTTATCAAGTCCTTTTATAAAATCTTTTATAATTTTCATCTTTACAGTCATCTGCCATCCCTTCATTGTATCAACTCTTATTTTGTACATATATAAGTCTTTCTTCCTTTAAAATTTTAGGAGGCACTTTCTTCTAACAGACCAAAATATGCCCAAAAGCTAGTGTGTGGCACTGATCTATGCACTAGCCTGATCATATTTGATCATATTCTGTTTTTTTTTGTTTTGTTCTGTTTTTGTTTGTTTTTATCTTTTTCTTTTTCCTTCTTTTTTTTCTCTTCTTTCTTTCCCTTTCTTGTCCCCTGGTTTCAGGTCTTTTCTGATTTGTATAGAGTATATTTGCTGGAGACGTGCTTACCCTGTTAGCATTCTGTTCTCTCATTCATCTGTTCTCATCTGGACAAAATGACAAGACGAAAAAAATCACCTCAGCAAAAAGAACAAGAGGTAGTACCGTCTGCCAGGGACCTACTAAATACTGACATTAGTACGATGTTGGACCTAGAGTTCAGAATCATGACTTTAAAGATACTAGCTGGGCTTGAAAAAAGTGTGGAAGTTATTAGAAGTTATTAGAGAAACCCTATTAGATTTTAAAACAAAGACTGTAATAAGAGATGAAGAAGGACACTATATCCTACTTAAAGGATCTATCCAACAAGAAGATCTAACAGTTGTAAATATCTATGCCCCTAACGTGGGAGCAGCCAATTATATAAGGCAATTAATAACAAAAGCAAAGAAACACATTGACAACAATACAATAATAGTGGGGGACTTTAACACCCCCCTCACTGAAATGGACAGATCATCTAAGCAAAAGATAACAAGGAAATAAAGACTTTAAATGAGGAGGAGCGGCAAGATGGCGGAGGAGTAGGAGACCCAGATTTCGTCTGGTCTCAGGAATTCAGCTGAATAGGGATCAAACCATTCTGAACACCTACGAACTCAACAGGAGACCGAAGAAGAGAGTAGCAACAACTCTCTGAACAGAAAAGTGACCACTTTCTGGAAGGTAGGACGTGCGGAGAAGTGAATCCAAGGCGATATTCGGGAGGATAGATGGCGGGGGAGGGGCCTCCGCCGGCCGCTTCTGGCAAGTGCTAGAGCCGCGGAGCACAAAATCGGACCTTTTAGAAGTTGGCTCCGTGGAGGGACGTCGCTGCAGTGGCTAAGCGGGGGGTGGAATCCTCCCGGGACAGTGTGGTCTCAGGACCCTTGGGGTCACAGAGAGACCGGGGGTGCCTGAGTGCGCCAGAGCTCCCAGGTATCAGAGCGGGGAAGCCGGCTGCAGAGACGGAGCAGAGTCACGGGCTCTCAGCTCGGGGTTGCCATAAACTGTGATCTGCAGCCCAGTCGGGGCACGGCTCCTCCAGCAGGGACCCAGCAGGCGGCAGATCCGGGGAGACTCCCCTTCCTTCCTGGGGAGGAGTGGTGTGGGAACGCACTGCAGGGATCTGCTAGGTTTGGAGACTCTGCGCAGGGTCGGGTGCCAGAGATAGCAACACTCGATCACAGGCCGGGTGAGCACGGAGTGCGGCCAGAGACCGGGGACATGGAAGTGACTGCTTTTCTCTGGGGGCACACTGAGGAGCGGGGCCCTGAGTTCTCAGCTCCTCCGGGTGGAGATTGGGAGGCCACCATTTCTGCCCTGGTCCTCCAAGGCTGTACGGAGAGCCTGCAGGGAACAAAAGCTCCTAAGACCAAACCGGAGCAGCTTCCTTAGCCCGGACCCACAAGGGCGGGGCAATTCCGCCTCCGGCAAAGACATTTGGAAACCACAGCAACAGGCCCCTCCCCCAGAAGATCAGCACAAACAGCCAGCAAGCCAAGACCAAGTTGATCGATCAAGGAGAATGGGAGAACTCCAGCGCTAGGGGAATACTGCACATAGATTCATGGCTTTTTTTTTTTTTTTTTTTTTTTACCATGATTCATTATTTCATCAAAGTTAATTTTTGTTGACTGTTTTTTTTATTTTTCTTTTTCCCTTTTTTAACCAACATCTTATCAATCCCTTTTTTGAAAAAAAAAACATTTTTCATTTTTCATTTTTAGAGTCATATTTTATCCCTTCATAGTAGTTACCCTTATTTTTGGCGTATATATATAAGTTGTTCTCTCTTTAAAATTTTGAGGTACAGTTTCTTCTAACAGATCAAAATATACCCTAAATCACTAGTGTATGGCTTGGTTCTAGTCTCCTGCCTGATCACATTCTCTCCCTTTTTCCTTTTTTTTTTTCTTTTCTTAAATCTTCTTTCTTTTTTCAAACAACTTATCTTACCAAGTCCTTTTAAAAAACCTTTTATAATTTTCATCTTTACAGTCATCTCCCATCCCTTCATTTTATCACCCTTTATTTTGTACATAAATTCTTTTCTTCTTTAAAATTTTAGGAGGCACTTTTTTCTAACAGACCAAAATACGCCCAAAATCTAGTGTGTGGCACTGATCTATGCACTAGCCTGATCATATTTGATCATATTCTGCTTTTTTTGTATTGTTTTGTTTTTGTTTTTATCTTTTTTTTTCTTTTTTCTCTTTCTTTTTTCTTTCTTTCCCTTTCTTTTCCCCTGGTTTCAGGTCTTTTCTGATTTGTATACAGTATATTTGCTGGGGATGTTGTAAACCTGTTAGCATTTCGTTCTCTCATTCATCTATTCTCCTCTGGACAAAATGACAAGACGAAAGAAATCACCTCAGCAAAAAGAACAAGAGGTAGTACCTTCAGCCAGGGACCTACTCAATACGGACATTAGTACGATGTCGGACCTAGAGTTCAGAATCATGACTTTAAAGATACTAGCTGGGCTTGAAAAAAGCGTGGAAGTTATTAGAGAAACCCTTTCTGGAGAAATAAAAGAACTAAAATCTAACCAAATCGAAATCAAAAAGGCTATTGATGAGGTGCAATCAAAAATGGGGGCACTAACTGCTAGGATAAATGAGGCAGAAGAGAGAATCAGCGATATAGAAGACCAAATGATGGAAAATAAAGAGGCTGAGAAAAAGAGAGAGAAACAACTACAGGATCACGAGGGCAGAATTCGAGAGATAAGTGATACGATAAGACGAAACAACATTAGAATAATTGGGATCCCAGAAGAAGAAGAAGAGAGAGAGTGGGGGGCAGAAGGTATATTGGAGCAAATTATAGCAGAAAACTTCCCTAATGTGAGGAAGGAAACAGGCATTAAAATCCAGGAGGCACAGAGAACCCCTCTCAAAATCAATAAAAATAGGTCAACACCCCGACATCTAATAGTAAAACTTACGAGTCTCAGAGACAAAGAGAAAATCCTGAAAGCAGCTCGGGAGAAAAGATATGTAACCTACAATGGTAGAAACATTAGATTGGCAACAGACCTATCCACAGAGACCTGGCAGGCCAGAAAGGACTGGCAAGATATCTTCAGAGCACTAAACGAGAAAAATATGCAGCCAAGAATACTATATCCAGCTAGGCTATCACTGAAAATAGAAGGAGAGATAAAAAGCTTCCAGAACAAACAAAAACTAAAGGAATTTGCAAACACGAAACCAGCCCTCCAAGAAATATTGAGAGGGGTCCTCTAAGCAAAGAGAGAACCTAAAAGCAGCAAAGAGCAGAAACGAACACAGACAACAGACAGTTAACAGTCACCTTACAGGTAATACAATGGCACTAAATTCATACCTTTCACTAGTTACCCTGAATGTAAATGGGCTCAATGCCCCAATCAAAAGACACAGGCTATCAGATTGGATTAAAAAACAAGACCCATCAATATGCTGTCTGCAAGAGACTCATTTTAGACCCAAAGACACCCCCAGATTGAAAGTGAGGGGGTGGAAAACCATTTACCATGCTAATGGACACCAAAAGAAAGCTGGGGTGGCAATCCTTATATCAGACAAACTAGATTTTAAAACAAAGACTGTAATAAGAGATGA
>NW_027397063.1:120060945-120159364 GCF_003265705.2 Callorhinus ursinus
ATGTGCTATGGTGAGCACTATGAATTGTACAAGACTGATGAATCACGGATCTGTACTTCTGGAAACAAATAATGCAATATATTTTAAGAAAAAAAAGAAGAAGAAGATAGCAGGAGGGGAAGAATGAAGGGGTGTAAGTCGGAGGGGGAGACGAACCATTAGAGACGATGGACTCTAAGAAACAAACTGAGGGTTCTAGAGGGGAGGGTGGTGGGGGGATGGGTTAGTCTGGTGATGGGTATTAAAGAGGGCACGTTCTGCGTGGAGCACTGGGTGTTATGCACAAACAATGAATCATGCAACACTACATCAAAAACTAACAATGTAATGTATGGTGATTAACATAACAATAAAAAATTATTTAAAAAAATAAAATATAAAGCTATAAAAAAAAAAAAGAGGAGCCATCTTCTTTTAAGCTCCTTCCTGTGAGAGTCATGGTTCTGCAGGGTAAATTCTTGATTAACTTGGGTTAATTCTCAGGGGCATTCTTGAACAACTTAGTTTGAGGTGGCCAAAAAGGAAACTTGCAAGAACAAATAGGAGAGCCCCTCCAAGGCCCTTCTAGGGGAAGCGCTATGTTAGTAGGCCAGGGTTTGAAGTGAGACTGATGTAAATCCCATCTCCACCAGTTGCCACCCATAAGACCTGAGCCTCATCTTGCACCTCTAAAAGGGAGTTAGGGGAGAGTTAAATGGGATTGTAGATGTAAAGCAAATAACCTATAATAACATTTATCCCAACATACATGCAGAATACTTAGACCTGGTTCATCAGCACCCCCTTCCCGCCCAACGGGCATAAAAGCCCCGAGTACCTGTGGGTTCTGATGCAGCTTCCTAGAGCCCTTGTCTGGCTGCACCAATCCTCCCCTACCGGTTCGCCTTAGCCTAAGATGGAAATGAGGAGACTTTTCATGGAGTATCACTATAATTCTTCAGATAACTTGAAATCTAACTCATGTGAAGTTTCATTTGTTATGTCCTGCTTGACTGAAGAAATTGAGGTTAATAGAAATTATTGAAAATGACAAAGGAATCATCGCAGCTAATTTTGGATCTTTTCTTTCCAACTGTAAGGTAAATCCCTATGCTACTTGTTCATACAGTGATATTAGAGGAAGATTTGGGGGAAAGGCAATTTCAGTTTTGATCAGTTTGGGAGGGACTTGGGGTGCTTTGTCTTAAAATGCTAGATCCACTTTGCGACAAGCTAGAATTCTTGTTTATCAAGCACTATCCACATGGAGAGCTAATGAGAAGAGAAGCTAAGAGAGGGAAAAAAGACAACCATCATCATGATGGAAAGATTAGGCCTTTAAAAAAAACAACAGAGTTGGAGATGTCTTGATTTCAGATTCAATTTGATTCTTCTTTCTTCCTCTCCTCTCCTCCCACCTTCCCTTCCTATCTTCCTTCCTTCCTTCCTCTTTTTTGTTCCTTCCTCTTATGAAAAGAGTTTTAGAGGATCCTTAGCCAGTACAGGATTCCTTTCTTCCCAGCCCTTATGTGGTTGCTCAGCCCCTACTGGAACTTCCCCAGTACTGAGAAACTCCTGGTCTCAGTTATCTGTTGCTGAGGAACAAATTACCCCCAAAACTTCCTAGCTGAAAACAACAATCATTATTTACTCACAGTTCCCTGGGTTGGCAATTTAGGCCGAGTTCACCTGGGGCAGCTCCTCTCTGTTCTACATGATGCCAACTGAACTCACTCATGCATTTGTGCCTCAGCAACTGGGATGGCCGGGACATTTCTCCCTGTACTCTTTTATTCTCCAGGAGATCAGAGATCAGCTTTTTTACATGACGGTAAAAACTCCCCAGCAGCAGGAAGAAGGCAAGCCCCAATGCACAGGCACTTTTTAGTCCTCTGCTCATATCACTTTTGCTAATGTCCCATTGGCCAAAACAAGTCACATGACTAAGCTCATCATCATTGTGGAGGGACCTGCACAAATGGATGAACACTGAGAGGAATGGAGCAATGGGGGTCAAAGCTGTATCAGTCTACCCCACTCACATCTGCCTCAGAAACTGCTTTATTTTCAGATACTCCTAATTGTCAGAGAGAAAGTGAAAATTTGTCTCCTGAGTGGAAATTCAAGGATCTGGCTCCCACAGAATGGTGGGCAGGAGCATTCAGTGGCTCTTGGATGTTTGACTTGTAGTTGGTTTTGTCACATGAAGTCTTCTGTGGGCTGAAAATGTTGATATCTCTTCCCCTAGACATTCCCTTAGTTCCCAGCTACTTCCTCAGTTCCAAGCCACTCCGGCAGCTCTCATACTATCCCCTTTGGAGATCTATTGTGTCACCGTTGTGTTACGTATCACTTCATTTTTTAGTTCTCAGTGAGGGTCTATGCAAACTCATAATTATTCCCACTAACTTCCTGTAGCCAGCATTCAATGTCTCTCAGTGTTCTGACATTTTAAGCCATTTCCTAGGCACTAAGACTCAACACTTGTGTTAGGAACGTGTCTACAGACATCTTCTCTCTGTTGCTTGATTTGACCCTATTAATAGAAAGCATTCATAAGTGCCAGGCACTGTTTTAAATGTATTACATGGATTAATTACTAAAGCTTCACAATAATCCTGAGATAGATACAGTTATCACCTCCATTTTACAGAGGAGATATCCAAGGCATAGAGGAATCAAGTAATTTGCTAAGGGTTGCATGGCTGGAAATTGGTGGGATCAGGATTCAAACCAGGCAATCAGATAGCACTCAACCGTTCCTCTGAACTGCATTATCACACAGAGACCGTCTGTAAGCCCTCAGATCCATTTGCTGCAGCACCTGGGGGCTTAGTCTTACTGAATCACTCCCCTTCTTCCTGAGCAGGCTCTCTTGTTGCAGGTGCAGTGGGAGTGCATCAACCCCAAGTACAAAGCCAAGAAGAAGAATTATAAGAACTCAGGCATTGTGATTTTGAATCAGTGCAAGGTATGTATGTAGTCCCTCTCTTTCAAGGAGTGTGAAGCTAGGGCTGTCTGGGAGGAAGAGCTCAGGTTGTATGGTCAGTGAGAGAGAATGTCAAGGAAGTGTGGTGTGTTTTAGAATAAAAATCAGAAAGTCAATGTATGAGTGGATGTGCAATGAGAAATGTAAGCATGGGGGGTCTTGGAGCTGTGGTGGCCCGATGCCACCATCCCTTCCACAAAGACAGTCATACCCCCAAAGATGGGGAGTCCTGGTCACATGTCAGGCTCTCTTTGTCCAGAAGAGCATCAGAGGGAGATCCCCCCAAAGGGTAAGCCAACATTTCCAGAGCCCCCATTGTATGCTTGTCATGGTGTTCAGTGCTTTCTATGTGGCACTTCACCCATACTGAATGGTACCATGAACACAAAGCAGTGGTGAAAGATCACAAGGGCCTAGAAATTCCTCCCAGAAGGGCTCTAACCTCACAGAAAATCCTACATGCTAATAATCAAATCTCTTAAGTCACATCTGAGAATAACTCTGGCACTGGTTGAGTATATACTATGTGAGAGTAATGATGATGAATTCTGTTTAGCTTGTATCCTAACCCTGAGACTTCAGTTGTCAACTGAGATCATGTAACTAGTCACATATGTGGTAAGTTTAAGAGCTGAGATTTTAACCTATGCCTGTTTGACTCCAACATACAAGACTTAAATGCCATCTAGTTTCTCTCTGTGTTTGTCAGGTTCCTTCTCCCAGATTGGCCTCTCCATGGCTGCCAGGCGCTGCGGGCACACATCCTCTCATAGCAAGAGCGAGAGGAAAGAAAAGACGGATATGCCCACCTCTTGAACCAGTCAGTGGGACTAGGGGATAGTGTATTGGGATTGGCCATCTGGAATCATTGTATTAATTGTGTCTTTTATTTTCTACAGTTTTTGATGCTTTAACATCTTGGAGCCTTGTGGACCCACGTAGGGTCTGCGCCTCCCAGGGTTAGCTAAATTTCTGGAGATAGCAAACAGCTTGCTTGTGAGCCTACCTTTGATATGCAGACCAACCAATCCAGAGCCCATACCCCCAACCACCTCCTTTATGGAGCTCTCACATATGGAGCCAATATTCCTGTGGTCCTATATGACCCCGGGTCCAGGCTTCAGATAATTAGAGACCATCCCTATAGCCCAGAGCCACAAAAATTATTCAGACTCTCCAATACTAAAACAATTTAACTGCTTACCCTGCCCCACTCATTCCTTACCACAAACACACACACATACACACACACAGACACACACACACACATACACACAATAAAGATTTCCGCCCACACTTTCCTTTCAATCTTTCTGCCTTCTGACTGACCCTGGTGCTTCCCCATGTGGCCCCTGAGTGGTATGACATGCTTCCTATCCTCTGAGGAGTTGTGAGTAATAAACTCTTCTTCTAGGGATGCTTGGGTGGCTCAGTTTGTTAAGGATCTGCCTTCGGCCCAGGACGTGATCCCAGGGTCCTGGGATTGAGTCCTTCATCGGGCTCCTTGCTCCACAGGGAGCCTGTTTCTCCCTCTGCCTGCTGCTTTCCCTGCTTGTGCTCTCTCTCTCTCTCTTTCTTTCTCTCTCTCTCTCTGACAAATAAAATCTTTAAAAATAAAAGTCCATATTTAAAAAAAAATAAACTCTTCTTCCAAAGGCAGTTATCTCTGGTCATCTTACCTAACAATCAAATCCCAGGCACATTCAAAGCATCCTTGTGCCTAGGGAAGCAGGAAAAAACTATCTAGATGAACCACTTCAGTGGTTGTCTATCTCCTTTAGGTGACTGTGCGTAAGTCTGTTTTGATCCTCCATGAATTGATCTTATAGTTTAGTGCTCAGGGGCCATGTTACTTCAACTCATTCCCAAGTTCTTATTTCCTTGATATACAGACAATAGTAGGGTGTCCCAACCTTCAAGCAAAGCATTGCATAAGGAAGCCAGGAGCATGGGGCACCTGGGCGGCTCAGTCAGTTAAACATCTGCCTTCAGCTCAGGTCATGATCCTGGGGTCCTGGGATGGACCCCCACATCGGGCTCCCTGCCCAGTGGAAGTCTGCTTCTCCTTCTCCCTATGACCCTCCCTGCCTGCTCGTGCTCTTGCTCTCACTTGCACACTCTCTCTCTCTCTCAAATGAATAAATTAAAAAATCTAAAAAAAAAAAACAAAAAGGAAGCCAGGAGCAGGCACTGTTCAGGGGGCCAAGTAAACATCAGCCCTGAGAAAAGTCTGCCAAGAGATGTGTGCCACCTGGAGGTGGTACCTAGAGACACCAACATGGGATTTTGTGGGTTGGTCTCTGAGAAGCTGCCCTGAGCATCAGATGGAATCTGAGGATTGAGGGTCAAAATCACAGTTACTCCCTGCCCAGGTACAGGGGCCAGTCTGCAAGCTCCACAACTGCAGGGATTGTGTCTGGTTTTCTCATCACTGTATCCCTAGCATCTAGTGCATAGTGGGGGCTCAGTAAATCCTTGTTCAATAAATAAGTGAATGACTGTCACCCAGAGTCAAGCAGCAGAATCATAAGGAAGCAGAAATGAAGACCAGAGATCGGTAAGGCACACGAGAACACAGGTGATCATGGTTGGGCAGAAAGCAGGGGCCGTACTGAATTCCGGAACAGAGGTCCAAAGGATGGACTACACGGTCCAGACTGCCGTCATTAGAGTCCCACCTCCACCATCAACTGGGTAGGTGATCTTAGCCTCAACTGCCTCCTCCACAAAATGGCACAATAATAATGATAGCACCACTTTTATAGGGTGGTTCTAAGAATTAAATGAAATTATGGATATTAAGCCCCTGGCTTAAAGTTAGTGCTCATAAGTGTTAGTCATTGTTCATGGCATGGCAGGAATCTAATGAATGGGAAACTGTCAGTAAAGGCCTTCTCAGGACATTTCAATCCTGAAGCCACCAAACTAGATTATTTGCGGTATTAAGAATGTTACCAGGACTGGGACTTAGACACGGGGAGCAAAACTGAAGCCAAGTGTAGTCTCTCACCGGAGGCTTCCATAACCCAAAAGAGGGGTACAGGGCATAGGTAGTTGCAGCCCTCACAGGGCCATCTGAATTGAGCATTGCTTTTTCTTGCCTGCAACATAACAAAATCAGCTGACCCCTCTTTTTCTCACAGATCTCTTTCTGCTCTTTCTTCTAGGTTAGCAGCCTAACCCCAAAGATTAAGCTTCCACTCCATAAGGAAATAGATTGTGCTGTTCCTAAAACGGTTTCCTCTCCTCCTCCTCCCATGCAGATCCACAAGATGCATTCTTTCTTGGACTACATCATGGGTGGCTGCCAAATCCAGTTTACAGTAAGTTGTTTCCATATTTGTTCATATTCAGGGATGCGGGATGGTGTGGGGAATGGTGCTGGGTTGGGAGAATGAGTAGACAAAAGTTTATTAAAACCCTGGGTCAGCTTTGTTCAGATCTCATTGCTGGAATATTGTATGGTATCATGTTTTTAAAGTAACTTCATACTTCTGTTTTCTCCAGTGAGTATGGTTGTCAGGAATTCATATCGGGAAATTCATGCCACTCATCCTCAGGTGGTTTGGGAACCCTCCTAATGCTTCCCATTCTTTCAGTAACTACACATGGCATGGGGCAGTGGGCATATTGCCAGATCTGATCACCTGGTGAGTTGGATGGCAAGGAAGTAAACCATGCTGGTAAGTCCCACTGAGCCAAGGCAGATGCAGCCCAAGCACAAGCACCAATGCCCAATGGTTAGTATCAAGAGGAAGCCATCCAAATGGTTCATCAATGAAGAGGTGAATTCCAAAATATTGGAGAACTAGTCTTTCAGAGTTGAGAAATAGAGTACTAGACTCAGTGGGTGGATCAGGGATCATCTCCTACATGTAACCTGCGAGCTCATGGGATTTATACACTCTAAATATGTATTTGGGTGGGTAGGCCGGGTCTTTTTAAGATGCCTGGTAGACCAAGCTTATGAGTGCATCTGCCCTGGAATAACTTATGTAATATTCGAAACCCTCCTAGGTTTGGGCAGATGTGACCTCCAGAAAGAGCATCCCCAGATGGCCAGAGATAGATCTGCTAAAAACCTATGTGAAAGCCACATGGCAAACAAGAGAAACACAATCTGAATAGCTTTTGTTCCACATCTTGTAGACGTATGCTCATGAAGTTCAGCCCTGTTTAGCTCCCTCGACTAGTTCAGTCATATGAGGAAAACAAGGCAGATGGTTTAATTGTTTTGTCCAGGTTTAAGCCCAAGAGAGTAGACAGGACCAATGTATTTCTGGGACAGGGATGGTGGTACTCAAAGGACTAAAAGGGGGAGTTCCAAGGGGGTGAGGTAAGGGGTTGTGTGATAGGCTGACCTCTCCTTAACTAGAGGCTTGTCCTCTACTCTAATCTCAGATGTGTCTACCTTTGTCCTCCCTAAACTTTGGGCATTGTTCACCTACCCCTGAATGGTTATGAGTTAATTATAGAATTTGGTCATTTCTTTAAAGTCTAAGGCTCTCTGAAGGTATATCCAGCCAGCCCTCCTACGTGCATTGCATGCCGGCGCACACAGGGAGTAGCAGACATGTCCATGGTGAGCGCGCACACCTAACACTTAGCTGTCCTGTGAGCTTGCTGTCATGCTGAATGTACACAAATGGGAGTAGAGAAGCCAGCAATGTCATAAAGGAGAGCTACTGGAGATAGTGTCCCACAATCTTAGGCAAAGGAGCCATTCCCGAAACTATTTATAGGTTTTCAAGGGAAAGCTCTATTGATTTGGGTTTGCTTTAGAGTCTATAGATTCCATGCTCTTGAACAACCCTTTATTCAACCTTCAGGGGTTTGCTCTGCCCTTGGAGTTATACTGCAAAGAACCAGCCCCCATGAACACCAGAAGTTTAACCCCACAGGGTCCCTAGCTCCACACCCTGGGTCCACTGGGCCTGCCTGACACAGAAGGATGACCCTCCCCTCCTTTGTCACTCCTGCTGATCCTCCCCAGCTGGGAGGCACCACCTTAATGGCTCTCACCACCACCTCCCCAGTTCCAGCTCCTCCTCCCTTACCTATTGACTTGGTCCCCTTCAGACTTTTTGAATTGTCCTTTTATTAAGCTCTCCTGGATCATCCCTTTTGAGGGGACCATTTGTTTCCTGTCAAGACTCTGACTGGTACACTTTACAAGCAGGGGCTCAGAGAAAGCTTTTACACTTTCCATAGATACCTACTGCTTCTGACTCAACCTTAAGAATGTCAAAAGTGGAGCATCTTTCCCTTCAGGTGCCAGGCTGATGTATATTAGGTACTTTTATTGAATTATAATGGATTGAACACTCAACCTTAAAGGAGAGGTAAGGTTTAGGAAAAAACAAGAAATGAGATGAATAAATAGGATACTAGGATTTTCCTTTAAAAGCATCCCTACAGGGGCGCCTGGGTGGCTCAGTCAGTTAAGTGTCCAACTCTTGATTTCAACTCAGGTCATGATCTCAGGGTTGTGATTGAGCCTTGCATCAGGCTCTGTGCTGGGCATGGAGCCTGCTTAAGATCCTCTCTCTCCCTCTCCCTCTGCCCCTCCCTGCCTCCACCTCTCTTAAGAAAAAAAAAAAGCATCCCTATGAACTTAAATGTTTATGCATCTGTATATTCTAATGATAAATACCGAAAACATATTTGCGTTAATATGCATAAAGAGGGTATCTTCAGAGGAGTGTTGGAGAAGTTGTTTGGATTAAGAATTTGAAGGGCTTTTAATTTTGAAGTAATGTGGTGGATAAGGGAATGGTCAGAGGAATCTTGAGCAGGACACTGAAGCAATTGGGCCCATGCTTTAGGGAACTAAACTGGGAGTGTTTGGTGGAAGGCATCGAAGGTGGTGAGGGGGCTCTGGAAGATGAAGCAAGAAGAGATTAACAGTCCTGGTGACAAGTAACAAGAGGCTAAGCTAGCAGGGCAGCAGTAGGAAGGAACGCTGTGGCAAGAGAGTCCAATAAGCCTTGGCCCGTAATCCAGTAAGGAGATGGAAGGCAGGGAATAATGAGGAGCCCAGAGGACTCAGATCTTCTGTGCCTGACTGGCAAAGCGTGGGGTGGTCCTATTCATGGCAACATGGAAATCCAGAGGAGCTGCCAACAAGATGATTTGCTTTTGGACCTGACGGAACATACTTTCAGGCCTCCCAGTAGAGATGGCACTTAGAAATATGGCCCTAGGTTTCAGGAGAGAGGTAGAAGTTGCACACAAATGGGTCTGGGTGAGATGGCCAGAGAGAAGGATATAGAGAGAAAAGATGTCTCAGGAAATTGTAGAAGATCTCCATTGGGCAGCGAGGGGAAGAGGGGCAACCACCAGGGGAAGAAATGCCAGAGGAAAAGGTCCAGGACGAGGCAGTACTTCAAATGACCAGGAAGAAAATTTTATAAGATCAAGGGCAATAATCCCATATGCAAGAGAGAAGTCAGAAGGTGAAGACTAAAACACTGGGTCACGTGATAAAGAGGCACATATCATCTTTTGAAAGAGCAGTTTCAACAGCGTGAGACAGGGAGACCCAGGAGTTAGGGTGTAGACAGAAGGTAAGGAAGTGAACACAGTGGGTATAACTACTCATTCAAGAAGGCTGGCAGTGAAGAGGAAGCAAGAGGGGGAAAAGAGGTAGCAACTTGAGGATTAAAAGAGGGGAGGTTTCAGGCTAGAATCTGACCTTAGGCTTATGCAGAGGAGAAGCCCCAGTGGCGGGAAAGAGATTAAGATGCTAAAAAGAGCCCTAGTCAGTGATTCTTTCTTGGTCAGCGGCCCCACTTGAGAATCTGATACACAATCTATATCCTCTCACTGCAAAATGCACACACCTGATTCTGCCTGCGGTTTCGGGAGGTCAAGAGCGCCCCTGAGGACGTTCTGTCTCCTCATGGGAAATCCTCAGCTCATAAGAACTTGAGGGCAATTGTCACATGGCAGTCTTGGAGGAGGTGGGAGGGGATGAGTGGACGAGAAACAGACTAGAGAGGGGGAGATGGAGTTCACTGTGTTTGGCACATGGCACAGCAGCCAAAAATAAAATTTGATACTAGAATTTCACACACAAAACCCAAAATTATAGACAGCCTAGGAGAGACAGACACCATAAGGGATTTGGAAAGAAAATGGTAGAAGAGTTCACTGTTTCCTTTGAAAGTTACTGCTTTTCCAGGTGCATAAAAATATACTTTATAAAGCAGATTTTTCAGAGACAAGCTGTAAGCAACCTAAACGTCCAACAATAAGATAATGGCTATGTAAATTACAGTACCTCATTTAGGTGGATTATGATAAAGCCATTTTAAATGATAATTATAATGATTGATGATAACATGGGGACATGTTTATGACATAATGTTAAGTGAAAAAGAAAAAGAATGTAAAGCAGAGCTACCCTATGATTATAACCAGGTAAAACGTTTATGTCTTAAGACCATAAGAGAGAGAGAGGAGAGAGAGAGAGAAAATCTAGAAAGGGAAAAGAAAACATGACTTGTTAGGCTAGTGAAATCCTTGAGGAAGAATTGACCTCAGGGGCATCCTCGACCTCCCAAAATTGTGTGCCGAATAAAGTGTGTGCATTTTCTGATAAGAGGATATAAATCTTATATCTGATTTTCAAGTGGTCCAGGTGACCCCCAAAAAGGTTTTTTTTTTTTTTTCATATTTTCAGATGGCCATTTTTCGTATTGGTAATTTTCTAACATTAAGGATGGTATTGCTTTCCTTTATCTCTGATTTTATAGTCTACATTTTGGTAATACAATATGATATAATAAGCTGAATGTGGCTCCTCCCAGATTAACCTTCCTGCCTAAAGAAAACGATCACCTATGACAAATTCTCTCAGGAAATCTTCCCAACCCTAACATGTTCAGGGCATCCTATGTCCACACTGTGTCCCAGTTTAAGTTTTAAATCTCTACATTATATCCCAGACTAAACACTGGCGGACTCTGGTGTAGACCTCTGAGAAATGAGGAGGAGCCCTGGGTTGAAGAGGGGAGGGCTTTGCAGTTTGTGGGAAATTAACCAGACAACCTTGGGGTCTCTCCCATCTAGTCTAGGTTCCTATTTCTTTGTCCCCAGTGGAGTTTTGAGGAAATAGAAAAGCACAAGAGTTTAACCTGTCATTTAAGAAATGGTCCAGACTGAACAGTATCTCCACCTACAAGGCTTATTATATGGGTCCAAATTGTATACAAATATAAAAAACAAACAAACAAAAAACAAAGAAAACTGCGCCCCAGCAGATGATACGACAAAGGTTGACTGCAGGGTGATTACAGAGAGATTGGGCCACTAACCAGAGGTTGGTTCACAGTAACTTGCCTTAGAAAATATCCGGGAGGTTTCAAATGGCTTTTTTGTCACAGGCAGACAAGGGGATCTGAAGAGTGGGCTCGTTTCACGTAAGAAGCTAAACATGTCCAAAGATAGATGCTTATCGTTGGCTTCCAGCCTTTTCCGGGAAGCAGCTCTGCACCGGTGGCTTGGTGGCAATGGAGGGAGCATTTCGCATTCTTACCCTACAAGGTTTTGCAAAGCTGTTCCACAGCTCTACTTAATGAGGAGCGAGCCCTCCTGGGCAGAAGGGGAGAGCCACGGGCTCCGCCTGTTCCTGGGCTGCCTGCTGAGAAGATTGGAGCACGTACCGGAACCACAGGCTTTCGTAAATGCTTCCTATCGGCAAATGAAAACGTGGCCGCCCTGTGAGCTCACCAGCATTCAGAAAGCCAGGCATCAGTGGCCACCTCCACAAACTGGCATTTTTCAGTCATTTTCTTGCTTTTATTTCTCAATTTAATCCCGTCTTTCACTGCCTCCCTGTTGCTTTTTAAAATAAACCTAACCTTTCACTCTGTTCTCTTTCCACTAATGCTAACTTAAAGAGCACAGAGAATTCTTGGTAGAAGGCCACCTCCTGAAGATATTTTATCCCCAGCTTCATCAGGGAGACTTGAGAAACCATCACTTGCCGGGAAAAAGATCTTTCAGCTTCATGTCCTTAAGACCGTCCATGGCTGTCTAGTCAATGATAAAATATTTTTGTTCTGAGCAGTGGAAACTACAGAAAGGGGTAGGTGGTAAGGATCATTGCTTTACTTCCTTTTTCACCGGGTTATTTGTAAGTTCATACCCTTCCCCAAAGTTCTATCAGAATCTCTGGAGCTAGAATGGCCTCTGTGGTTGTCACAGACACTGGGGCTATCCCCGTGGGAAAAGTGGAAGCCCACCCCACCCCACCCCCGCTGCCCCCAGACGTCTGCCTGCAGAGAAAAAGTAAAATTTCCATCAGGCCCGTTCATATGTCTACACAGCACCACCAAGAGCAGGCAGCCCAACACCGAGCTCCTAACGGTGATCTTCAGATGCTTCTACTATCCTCAAGGTGTCATCTCTTCCATTTCCAAAGAAACGTAGCCACTCCTTTTCCCTAACTGCCATCCATCAGTCACCAAATCCTCTTCATTTTCTACCTTAAATCTCTTCGGTCACAATCCCCTTCTCACTATCACCTCTGCCCCACACTAGTTTGTTAAGCGTAAGGGAATTATTCCAAGCCTGAGGATGAAGAGTTGATAGGAAATGAAATGACCAACAAGGCCAGAATGAGGATGAAGCAAGAGAGGCACCTAGGGTCCAAGATTTAAAAGGAGGCACTCACTCTCAAGATCATGCAAGTGTAGGGTCAGCTGGGAATGAATGCCTTCTTGACTGTATGCCCTCATCTCTCTTGCCTTGCCTTCCCCTAGTCCCAACCCAATGATATGTTGCTCTATTTTAAAATATATTGTTGCCAAAATCTGTGTGTGTTCATCTAGACATTATACACACTTCTCCCCATAACACAACATATTCATTCAGGTGATACACCCAGGCTTGGATGCTGTCACTTGGTGCCTGCATACTTGGAGGATCATGCCCATGCCTGGGGAGGATAAGAGGAACATTTAGGTTTCTTGAGTTGTCTTTTTTTTTTTTTTTTTTTTATGGAGGTTTTCCCTTCTGGCCTATTACCTGGTTTCATCCTCTGGTTTTATATTAAGACACCAGCATGTTTTTGTCACCATGGAATACCCTTGACACTCAGGTAATCAGCACATGGGACAATTTTCAACTGCAGCATCAAGAAGCACAGGCAGAGGATTGTGGCAATCCATGATGAAGAGCATCTTAAACAGAACTGATGTGAGCCATCGGTACTAGCTATTAATAACAACATCTCGACACCTGCCAGTGATTTGCATTTTAGATAAATTGGAGCAGAATCAAGGTTATCTCCATAACAACATTCTCACATTCTCTAGACTTCTCTAGAGTCCTAAAATGCTTTCTTCAGTAGGAAAGAGGTGGCTTTACATCTGGTCTTCCCAGCACTGTTTTTACCTTCTAAAGGCCATGTACACGTGTGGGAGGTGCTCATACCCCTTAAGTGTGTCTTGTCAGGACCAAAAGGCTGAGAATGGTGACTCTGCATGCTTGAGCTTCGTAAACCAGGAGGACCCTAGCTGTACGGTTTCTTCAGACACTGTCTCTCAAGCACCTCCTAAGGGTTCTCCTTAGAGAAGTTTTCCAGAAATAATCTGCATGTATTTGGACCTCTGTCTGTTTGAGGCCCCATGGGTGGGTCCTGGAGTGCTTCACATCTCCTTCTTATTCACAAAATACATGGAGGCCCCTGACACATGACCTTTTCATCACAGTCCTTGATTAAAAGGACCTTCACCTATTGTCTTCCTCTTTTTTCCAGTGGCTTGACTTTTACCTTGTGGCTGGAATCTATCTCAGAAGATGCTGGATTTTGCTGGTCCTCTTAGATCACCTCCAGTCATCCTCAGTAACACATTCTCCCTATTACACTCAGACACAGACACACACACACACACACACACGCACACTTTAATTGCTCTTTTCCTACCTTTTACAACTGTTCTGATTACAAATAGCTGTACATTCAAAGCCATTCATCTCTCCTAAATTACTCTAGTTGCCACTAGCTAGTCTCCCTACTTCCAGGCTAAATCACCTCCGTTCTTTACAGGAATAAACGTAGCCATGTGACATCTTGGCATGTTAGCCACAGCCATATATGTTCTCTTGGGTGTATAATGGCATAATGGAGGAGCAGTCTTCAGAGGCATATAGACTTGGGTTTTAACCCAGCTCCATCCCCAGCAAACTTCATCACCTTTGGACACCAGAATCTTCATCAATAAAAAGGAATAGCAATCTCTGCACCCTAGAGTTTTTTTAATGAAAATGAAATAACACAATACTTGGAAAGCAGATCGTACAGTGTCTGACACAGAGTAGGGTTTTAACAAAGGTTACTCCTCTCTTCGTCCCTTTGTTATCTGGGCAAGGGCATCTCAGGGTTAGGGAAGTACTGTGTGATGTTTCTCCACATGACCTTTCCTTTTGAAACACCGTTAGTACTAGCATTTTATCAGCTGGTACTCCCTTTGTTGAAAACATCAGGGTATTCTGAAAATAGATTTTGAATCCTGCTTAAATTTCTTTTCAACACAGTCCTGGGGAGGGGTGAGGAAGAAAAGGGGACACAAAATCAGTGATGAAAAAGATAACTTCACGAAAGAAAAAAGAAAGGTTGTAAGTGAGCTGTTAGCCTATCACTTTTCCTCTTCTAGTCACTTGGATTCAATTGCAGCATCACAATATAAGGTATGGGGGCTATTCTTGCCTATCCGCCTTACTCTTACAGGCTGATCTTTCAGGAGCAGAAACAAAACACATAGCACCTTTTCTCTGTCCTTCCAGAAGTAACATTCCCCCTAAATAAATCTAATAGGACATTCCAATTATGTATCATAATGGAATTTTGTCAAATAGTATACAAATAACATTTCCCACCCACAAGATCATAAGAGAAAATAAAGCCTTTCTGTCATTAGTAAGTAAGCCCATGAGTAGATTCTGGCAGGCCCTGAAGAAAAAGAGAAGATATAACATGAACATTTCTTTCTTTTCCTACAACTTCTTTTATTTTAACTTTTATTTAAATGGTAATCCTGTTGGAAATCAGAAGAAATGTTCCTTCCCATTTTAGCACTCTCCAGGCTTGAGTCTTTAGTTTTTGTTTGTTGTTGTTAAGAGTGTTAAGTGAGTCAACTCTTATTTAGATAATGATGCCAGGGGCCAAAAAAAATTTAAGAAGTTCAAGGATAATATCTACTCGGTGACAAGACAGAGGTTTCTCTTCTCTACCTCCCAGTCGTGATGCCATAGCACTCAGCCTTCTCTGTTATAGGCAGGACTTCTCACATGAGTGGAAACCAAGAGCTGAATGCCTCACTCAAAGCTGCTGCTTGCAGAAAATTTATTATAACCACTTCAACACACCTCTGCAACTCACCACACACAAAAATATGACTATGGCTTTTGGAGATAGACCACATCTTTTTTTTTTTTTAAGATTTTATTTATTTATTTGACAGAGAGAGAGAGCACAAGTAAGCAGAACGGCAGGCAGAGGGAGAGGGAGAAGCAGGCTCTCTGCTGAGCAAGGAGCCCCACAGAATTTAGTTTTGAGGGATTTTACATCTGCCTCTGAGATGGAATTGTCCTGCCTGGAGAGCAGAGAAGGCTTTTCTTAGTGAATTAGGAACTGGGGAGCAGATATTCCACCCGTCCTCATGCTGCTTGGTGATGTGGATCAGCAGTGGCTGGCCTTTCTGACTGACATGTCCATCTCAAGTTCTGTTTCGGCACTGGGAGAGAGGACAATTGAAGACTATGGAAATGGCCTCAACCACATTAATAACTTTCCTTTTTGGCAGGGTATGTGATGTGCTGCTTTTTTCCATCTTGAGCCATGTCTTCTGTGTGGCTGATCATAGTTCCTATGAGATGCATTCACTTTAATCTACCCATTCTCCTATTTTCTCTTCCAGGTAGCTATAGATTTCACAGCCTCAAACGGGGACCCCAGGAACAGCTGTTCCCTGCACTACATCCACCCTTACCAACCCAACGAGTACCTGAAAGCCTTGGTGGCTGTGGGGGAGATCTGCCAAGACTATGACAGGTACAGGACTTCCGGTTGGCTCAGGCCTTCTCTCTCTGTGGATTCTGATGGTCCCTAGCTGATCCTTGGCAGAAAAATGGAAATTAAGTCCAGCAGCTACCCATACTGAGGCTCATGAAGGAACAGGATAAAAGCTTGCCCAAACATTTTATCCTCTCCACACCTAGAGAAGCTGAGTTCAAACACACACACACACACACACACACACACACACACACACACACACAATCCTTTCTCGGCTTTCTTTTCTTATTTGTCTTGCATTTTGTGAAGTTTCAGAACGTGTCTTGCTACTCAAAGTTTGGTCCATGGACTAGCAGCATAGCACCACCCAGGAATTTAGAATCTTGAGCCCCTCTCCAGACCTAGTGAATTAAAATCTGCATGTTAACAAGATTCCTAGATGATTTGTGTGCACTTTGGAGTTTGAGAAACACCAGTTTATTGGACCTTATTGCATCTAATCCTCACATTCCGCCTTATGGAGTAGGCACTATTTAACAGGAGAGGAAAACTGTGCAGGGAGGTTAAGCAATCTGTGCACTCACTCAGCCCAAGGCAGGATTTGAATGCAGATCTAATTCATTCCACCGCTAAAGCTCATAATCATGGTGTTTCACTGACTTCAGGGTTATTGGTAACATTAGCAGAGGGTATGAGTCTGCTCACGTGCATGTGTGTGTGTCCGTGGAAGTGTGTGTGTGTGTTTGTGTGTGTTTGTATGTGTGTATATAGAAAACATGATTTGGGGATCAGATCGATATTACATTTATTTTTTCTTGATGGTAAATATTGACCTTTCCCACCAAGAGAATTGTGATTTATGTAAATTACATTAAACTGAATTTAATTTGCCTTTTCAGTATTTCCAGGTTGAGGTGAAGTTGTTCACATGTTCAAGAAGGTTCTTTGAGGTAGAACCGATGTAACTATAAATATGGGTAAATCTCAGTTGAGTCCTTAGTGTAATTGTCAAACAAGGCTAGTTAGTAATAAGAAGCAACAAATTAACTAATCCTTTGAATCAGGAAAATAAAGTGATTCTGTCCCCCAGTTTCAGAGAAATTGTATAGGACAGCATGATTTCTGTTCTTCCTAGTCTCATAATTAGTGGTAGTTCCATTAAAAATCAGTTGCCCCAGGCAGTATAGGGAATGAGACAATCTAGTGACCACAATGTGCAGAGAAACCAACAGGACAGGTGATAAGAAGGGTGTCATCAGTGTCCTCCCTGCTGGTGATTTTCTGGATTCGGCTTGGTCATTGCCAGTAACTCAACTGGGTGTAAGGGCAGCTGGGGACTGAATGAACAGGTCCAGTAAAATGAAACAACTTTAAACACTCTTTAAACACTCAGGCCCTTGCTGACACTTGCCCTCTTGTACATTTTAGAACAGAGGGCAATAGCATTTTAAATTACCTTGTCCAAGTGATACTTCTTACACTTAACCTTGAGATATTGACTACGAAGACAACTTGAATTTCAGCTCTGACTTCTTTTGGCCCAAATACATGGAGTATTCCTATAGAGGGTATATATCATATGGAGAGTTCCACCAAGGAAAGAAAAAACTGACAAATTGCATCTCCACTGCCAGAAACTTCTTCAGCCATCCCCAGGACAGCAAAACAGTCATCTCTCCTTTCTAATAGGCACACAAATGATTTGTTGTACTAGTGTATACATAAGAAGCAAGAAAGAAGGGGGAGGTGGATATCTACAGGATTCTTAGTAACTTAAATCCTGACATGCTCATCGAAGAAATAAAGTAGGTAAAGCACTCGGTACAATACAATAAATAGATGCTTAACAATAATGTTGACTCTCTTCAGGGGAGAAGGCAGTGTTCTAATGCATTCCAGCGAGAAGATTGGTGGGTTGACCAGAAACTAAGCTGCCAATGCCCGGAGTCTTGGCTGTGGTTCTGCAGCAGATTTATGGGATGATCTGGAACAAGCTGCTGAACTATCCCTGTTTTCTGGTGACCTCATACGCAAGATGAAGATACTACAACCCCAGTAACCCATACATCTTTTAGAGCTATTATCCCCTTAAAACATAAAAGCCATGCAAAGGCAAAGCCCAGAGAGTGTTTTGTATTCATGCAAAAATACAGATTCAATATAAAACTAAGATCTGACACCTTAGGAGTTACATGAAGAATTATTGTAAATGATTCTTTTTAAAATTTTAATAGGATAATCCCGAAGTTATCGGCCCAACTGTCCAGGAAAATCAGGCTTCTGCAGCCCAGTGGAGCTTTATGTATACGTATACATATACGTATATGCATAAAGAAGGCAGCTCCTCATTAAAAGGGCAAATACCTAAGGAGGAAAAGGCCTGAAAAGCCCAGGCGCTCTTTTGAAAGACTCCCTGGAAGAATGTGTAATGCAAGCTGCTCACTTGAGAACTGACAAGGTTCCGCAGTTTCTCCTTTGCGTGGGTGGATAGACAATAGACAGGCAGAGTCAGGAAATTTCAAGTTGGGGCTTTGGAATTAATTTATTCTCACATCAAAGTCACTGAGGTTGATGTTCAAAAGAAACACTTGAATAAAAACTGACAGAAGGCGACGTACCCCCTCCTGCAGCGACAGAGAGGTTTTTAATCCCCATGAGCCTTAGAAATTGCTCCCAGCCTCTGACAGCCTGGGGTTTTTCTTTCTGCCTTGTACAGTCATTGCTGAGGGGTCAGTACGAGGTGATCAGTGAAGTAGAACAGCTTGCAAGGGCCATAAAGCCCTTCTCAGGGTGGCCTTGAAGGGGAAGCTTTTCCACAGATATCTAGGCCTAAGCCCAGAAGACAGTCCTGACAGGACTGCCCGCTCTGTCTCCCTGTTTCCGTGCCTTGGAGAGAGAGAACACTGCCCATACTCTCCCCTTGGACCCCCCAAGCATGCACACATCTATGCATGCGTGCATGCGCGCGTGCGCGCGCACGCGCGCGCGCGCACACACACACACACACACACACACACACACACAAGCTCATACATTCCCTGTCGGTTGTAGCACTTGCCCAACTCCTGTTCAGGCTGCTCAAGACCAAGGTGACATCCATTCCTTGGGCCCAGCAGAGATGTGGGTCTCTGACCACCTGCCGTGTCCTCCAACAAAAGGCCGGTCTCTCTGCTAATCAAGAGACTATAGATACTGAATCTATTGCTTGGAAGCATAGACTGCCATTTCATGGATGTGGCCACCCCACATCTGAGGCAGGAGTCCTCCTGCATGGTGGTGCTAGGAGGCAAAGTTAGGGCTGATGCCCCATCTGACAGGTATTGGGTTTAGAATCAGAAGATAGGTTTGTATCACAGTGCCATTCCTTCCACTCTACAAACACCAGTCGGTGGCTCTCAGCCTTGGCTGAGCACTGGAATCATTCAGGAAGTCTTAAAATATGCTGATGCCTGGGCCCCACCCCAGAGCCTGATTTAGTCTGGTATACATCCTGAGGAATCAGGATTTTTCATGGGCATTTTTCTAATGGGCATCCCAAGTTGAGATCCAGAGTTAAATCAGTTAGATGGGTCAGATGCAACTACGCAGCACCTGTTGGCTTCCGGGTGCCTCACATGGTGCCATAAAGACAGAGACAAATTAAGAGAGTGTAATTTCCCCCAGCTGCTTCACAGTCTCAGGGAGAAAAAGCCATATAAATAAACCACAGCCCGGCATAATCAGGGCAGCTTGCCCTGTGTAAGGACGGGGACTGCATCAAGAGAAGGAGTAACTTTCCTACATGAGTTTCCAAGGTAGTGAAGGAAGGCCTTCTGAGGATGGCAAATTATGGGATGTTCAGAATTCTGCTAATTCCATCCTTTGTTGTTTTTAGAACATGGATGGACTTATCTTTATTATTCTGAGTCTTTAGACCAGACCAGCCTCCTACAAAGGGCAGAGTCAATAGGGGTGATGGAAAGAGCATGGGGTCCTAGTGACAGGTAGACCCTGGGTTCAGACCCCAGCTCTGCTGCCTCTGTTCTGAGGTTTCCTTCCATTCCATGGGCCTTGATGTCCTTGATTTCAAATGGAAGATTTATCAAACTTTCCTTGCAGAGTAGTTGTAAGGATTAGATATAAAGTGGCTAGCTAGCGCATGTTCTGCCTGTCACACTCAGTAAATGATGGAGGCTATTATCTTTGATACTCTTAATTAGTTTTAAAAATAAACTGAACACAAAAGGAAAAAGGGATTACAGTGTCAGATCTAAAGGACATTTTGGACCAATAACTTTTAATTTTTAGTTTGGGCATATACTCCTAAAAAGAATTTTATAAAAATGTGTAATCTCACCCATTTTTACATTGATATCTAATGTTTTCCATCATGAGTTTAAACAATGACAAAGACCAAAAATCCTGGTGTATTGTAAATATGGACATTTAAAACTAAACTCTTACATAACTCCTGTCAATACATTTAGTAGGATCTAAATACCATAGCTCTGTGATACTCACCATCACCCATTTAAAAAATGCGTGAACAAGTTCTTTAGCTGGAGTTGAGAATTTTAATTATTTCTTCGTTTTCATGAAACTGTATTTCCAGTCCCCTCCCCCAAAGAATTTCATCCTAATGTCTCTTTAAGGTTTTGGTTCAAAATCCTTTTATTGATTTCTACAATAAAAATAGGAATATAAATTTTAAAATTTCTAATTTCTAAAATTTTGTGTTGAAAAGACTCAAAAGATTTTTAAAAATCTTCTGTTTGAGTCTTTATTACAATCATTAATGCATAATTGATCAAAAGAACATAAATATAATTATTGCATATAAAAAATAAAAACTTTTAGTTTTTTTCCCAAGTAGTTTACATATCTATAGATGAATGCTACCTGGTACTAGAATAGAAGAGTCTAGCATCAATTCTAATCCGATTTTTTGTTTTTATCAATATAAATACTGAGAAAACTTGTTCTTATAAATAAGTATATGGTAATGAAAAGAGTTTGACTAGCAGTATTACTTATTTCTTTCTGTTTGAGGTTATATATCAAAAAAAATCACATAATCGTTTATCACCAAAATGTATTTTTAATGATCTACCAGCTGATATCAGCACTTCCTACAATTTTTAAAAGCAAAAATTAGCAACTATCTGACTTGCAATAGGATTTGTTTCCTAGGTCCCTTATTTTCTACCGCAGAGTTTTTACACTCTGGAACAATTCACCATTGTGGTTAAGATTCAGAGTGTGTAAGGAGAAGGAGAACTGTGAAAGGGAAGGTGTGAATGGAGAGCAGGTCTTTCTATTACAGGTGTTCCCTGAAGATCAATTTCAACAGAGAATACATATGAAAGTAGAGAAACTGAATACTGATTTCCTTTAAAAAGAAAAAAAAAAAGGCCATGCTCCCTTACTCCAGAAAGGCTTTGTATTTCCATGTACCCCAGTGTTAAGACCACTGTCTAAAAGAACAGTCTTAATTAAATGTCTAGGTGTTCCAAAATGCTGTTTTGCTCTGAGTCAGTCAGCCTCTGTTTCCTTATGGATGAGGTAATTTGTCTTTATTTTTATTACTGTCTTTCTTCATCCCAAAGTCTTCCTTAACAGGAGGGTAAAAATGGTGCTTGAAAATGAATCTTCTGTCTGGACATCATTGACCAAGGTCATTCCCTAACAAGTTCAGGAACGCATGCTCATTACCACTGAAGACTATGGGCTCTTTTATTGTATTTTATACTGTTTTATTCCAACAGTAAGGATAAAAGATTGCCTTTATCAATGTGGTAATATTGAATTTTCCAAGTTGGCAAGTTCCACTGATCATTTTCCCAGTAGTTGCAGAGTGGCCCCTTTTCTCAGTGCTGAGTGGATTCAATCTCAAGTTCTTTGATGTGCTGGTGTACAAATGCTTGCTTGTGTGCTCAACCTGCCTTCTCTTGCCTCTTGCATAACACTCCGCTCTGCCTAGTTTTATTTTTAATCAGGAAGCATGGACGTTTAAATCTATTGTGCTTAGGCTTGAAAATTTTTCTTTGGTATGTTCGTTGGTTAGAGACTTTGTGGTGGCTAACTTCAGAGAGTGGATGCGCTCCTGGGTCATTAATTATTCCTCTTGTAGGTGAGGCATTTCCCCTACCTCCCTGCTCTTGAAATTCAGTTACATAACAGTGCATCATGCTCAGCAAACTTCAAATCCCCCGGGGTAGCTTAGAAGGTATAAAAAGAATATCATCAAGGCTGGAACATTGGTTTGGTGATTAGAAATGGTTGGAATATTAGATCTCACCCTTTCTAAACTCATCAAATAAAAAAGTAAAAGGTATGGAGCCTCCTAGGTTTCTGTTTTGACTTCTGAGCCATCTCCAGGTTGGAAGAACCAGGACCCATTCTCCACCCTGGAAAATTTTCTTCCAGACTTACCCTGAAAGCACCTGTGAACTCTCTCTCACAGATTCCTTTTCATACCTGCTCACGCTTGTCTCGGTTAAGGAAGAATTACTGAGGCAATGTAATTCTGTATTTCCAAGGACCAGAAGTATTTTTTTCTTAGAGCTGTGGCTAATCCTTCATAAGACATTGTGTTTTTCTATTTACCAGTATTAATACCTTTTCTACTACATGCCAGGTGCAAATGCACCACAAAGCCTGTATCTCCCCAATAGTGAGGGAAAGGGAGAGCTGGTAGTTTTCTAGAGAATTTGACTAATTCCAAAAATGCTGGCTTCCTTGTATCTCCCAACCCCTACCCCAAATTTGCTCAACTTGGCTGTATTTTGGTGAAGTGTTATCAAAGCTGTCATTGGCTACTAATGACCTCTACGTCTGTTGGATGGTGATGGCTTTGGTACTTTAGTACTTCGACTTCCCTGTCAGCCTTGAGAGGTCCCCTTTGGTTGACAGAGCCATTCAGGGACAGTGAGCCCAAATCTGAATTTCCTTTTTTCCTTGACTAACTCTGCAAAGAACTGAGACATGTAGGAATTGTTCCAAGAACAAATCTCAGTTGTATTTTTAATGGGAGAGAACGTAAAAGGCAGATGGCATGAGAAGGATATGCCTCTGCCAAGAGGCATATCAACATTCAATCGATATTCAGTTCAATATTCCAGAGCCCCACTGCAACAAAGTTTTCCTAAAGAGAGTCTTACTTGTCTGGTCAGGGGGCCCCGTTACTGGAAGTTCCAGAAGGAAATTACATTTAATGCCAAATAAAATCATTGAATTATAATGGGACAACAGAAAAGGCATGGGCTTTAGAATCACACAGTCCTCCCTGGTAAACACCTTCAGCCATTTTCTTAGCCTTTCTGAGACTTAGTTTATATATCTATAAGCAGGAATAATAAGTAGGTGGAACTTCAAGGGTTGCGTGAGAATTAAATAAAAATGTGCATTGCCTAACATCATGCCCGGCACATTGTACGTGCCAATTAAAGTTAATTCTTCTCCCCATCATCTCACCTATAGTACAGTAAAGTTGGAGTTAATACAACATACATAAATGAATAAATTAAGAGAGAAATTTCAATATGCATAAGAGAAACCAAGCCATGATTCAATTCATGAGTTGTCTAGTCATTAAATATTTATTGTGCCCATACTCTATGGCAAATACGCTGAAAAGAGGGTCAAGGGGCAATTTGGGACAGAGAGGCAGTGGAGATGGAAAGATATTAATGCAGAAAAAAAAACAAAACCAGTATCCCTTTGCATTCAGGAAATAAGAAAAGACATATAAACAGTTTATATTGTTTGTATGAGTTAAAATAATGGATGCAATGAGTCCTGTAGATGGAACCAAGCGCTGACAGTTAGCCAGCCTTCCAAGCTTCCCATTGATTTTTAATATCTCTTTGGATTTAGACTCATCTGGATTTGAATCCTGGCTCTAACTAGCAGCCTGATCTTGGATAAGTCACTTTACCTCCCAAGATATTTCCCCACCTGGGAAATGGGAATAATGGTCTCTCCCTACAAAGATTTTAAAAGATAATATATATGAAAAACCCTAATAGTCAACCATTGGAGTTACATAATTCATGACCACTTTTCAAAGACAGAAAACTGGGGTAGGGGAAGTGAGGCAATCCTGGGCCATTTTATTCCTTAGTATCAAATCTAGCAGAAAGTTATGGGAAGAAATTGCAGACTAATGACTATAAAGCACTTTGGGGATTCCTTCTTGATTTTAATTACCCATGCTACTGCTATCCCCTGTTACCACAGATAATCAAGAAGCATGAGTCAGCATTTTGACATAGTAACATGTCCTAGTGAGGTAATGCAGGTTCATGTTTTTCTTCCTCATTAGATGAACAATTGAAGCAACTTCTTTTTTTTTTTCCAGTGACAAAATGTTCCCAGCCTTTGGGTTTGGTGCCAGGATACCCCCAGAGTACACGGTGAGTGAGTAGAGAACCTTTGCTGTAGCCAAAGGATGACTTGGGTTTCCCTCATAGGAGTTCACTCTTTTGGCCCTTGATAAAATTATGTAAGTAGAGCCCCAAAACTCAGAAATGGTCTTCAGAACCAGTGGGATTAGCTCACTGGAGCCTATCTTTTGATGAAATTCAATCTCCTGTATTCTGGATGGGTCTTCTCAGACCCAAATGAGGGGTACCATTGTTGAGCTTCTTAATAGATACGGTCAGAGACTGAGAAAACACTCAGGAAGTTGATCTCCACTGGCTCAGAACCTATCTATCCAGGTATCCCCCAGAGAAAGGTCCTACTGACAATGCCAATGGTGGAAGTTCATGACAGGGATATCTGCAGACTCCTCATTCCAAGTCTCTGAGCCCCAGGCCTATGTGGGGAGAGACACAGTGAAGTCCTGAAGGAGAATCACTCTGGCTTCGAGTATTGGGAAACTGAAAGGTTTCTGTGAAAACACTGGAGTCCTATTTGATACTGATTTCTCATGAACAAGGAAGGCAAAGACTGTTAAGAGAGATTTGCACTGCAGTGGAGCTGAGGCATTGTGCTGTGGTATACCAGATGCTTCTGTGGGACACTTTCCACAGAGAACTCTGCTCCCACAGGTAGAAGGGCCTTGGAGAGACAGCAAGGTCCCTACCCCAGCCTCACCAATTCCTCTGAGGTACAAGCTAAGTGGAAGCAATACTGCTCAGTCATCAGTTTCTCTTTTACTGATTGAGTAAAATGCAGGAGAAAAATGCTGACGTTTGCTCCCACACCAGAGCTGTCAGACTGAGGGCTTTCGCCTCCTGTGTCCTTTTTGAAAAAGGGGAATCCATATCCCTGTTACTGCTGGAGTGAGCAGTGGATAGAGTGGCATGTCTCTCTGACCTGTCCTCTTTCTTGTTCGCCTTATGTCCCACACTGCCTTCCCTGCCCGGCATGGCTACAGAATTTTAGAAGCATTTGTTGGAAATTGAGCACATGGGGAGGAAGAACACAGAACAGGAGCTGCTGACTGGTGGCCTGTAGACATTATTCAGGCCACAAGTGTATTATATCTGACACACATTTTTTTTAAGAATTATACAATTTCATATACAATGTCACACTTCTTGCTTCTCCAGAAAAACTAAAAGACCTGGCAACACTAAGATTAAAAGATTAGACATGCAAGAATTAGCCAGAACTGAGGAGATGCAGTCCCCTTTAGATGGGGTATCAATTCCAGAATGTGGGCAAATGGGTGCCAACCTTCTTCCCAGAGCTGCTGAGCTTTGAGAATGAAATGCACCTCAAAAACCACCAGTCCATGGGGCGCCTGAGTGGCTCAGTCAGTTAAGCATCTACCTCTTGATTTCAGCTCGGGTCATGATGTCAGAGTCATGAGATCGAGCCCTGTGTAGGGCTCCGCACTCAGCAGGGAGTCTGCTTGAGATTCTCTCTCTCCCTCTCCCTCTGCCCCCACCCTCCCCATCTCTCTCTCTCTCTCCCTCTCTCTCTCTCTCTCAAATAAATAAATAAATCTTTAAAAAAAAACAGAAGCATAAAAACAACCACCAGTCCAACTACCCAAAGATGCTTGAGCATTCTCCACCCCATCCCCACCAGGTAATCTTCTGGTCTCAGCTTGGCCCAACAGGGCTAAGATCAGAGGTGTGCAGTACACTTGTTTCATGCCCTCCTTATCTCATCTGTGACATCTGCCTGGCCCCCCTCCTGGAGTAACTCATCCTTCTTGCTGTTTTCTGAAGTCCTCATGCTGACCTGATCTCTTGGCTCCATGCTGCCTGTCAGCTAACTTATTCTTCCTGCTGTCTTAACAGGCATCCCTCCCATATCCTCATTGCTGTTCTTGAAAAGTCATGCAAATGCCCCTTTTCCATGTCTAATTTCCCCTTTGCCCTGACAGGCACTGATGGTCTCAGCCTGTCAGATGCCCCCAGAGGGTTTATCACAATTGACTTCTTTAGGATAAGATCTCAGAGTTTGCCTTGAAACTGAGCCACAAGCACCTCTGTCTTAGTTTGCACTCTCTCGGGAATAGACCTTGAGACAAGGATTTGGATGCAAGTTATTTATTTGAGAGGTGGAGGAAACCTCAACAGAGGGTGGGGACACGGGGAAGTCAACATAGGGTATGCTAACAAGCCAGTTACCACTGTGGGCACTGGAACTTAATTCTGCTGGGGGCCTCAGGGAGATAGTGTAGAGCATGCACAGACCCCAAGAGATAAGACAGCTGGGGTATTGATACACCATATCCTGTCATCCAGTGAGTGATTAAGGGCTGCTCCCCAGGGACATGAGTTTCCCAACACTTACAGCTAGGCAGGCAAAGCAGGCTCTGGAGGCCTGAGAAAGTCTTAAAGTCAATAAAGCAAGTAAGATGGTTGGAAGTCAGCTGACTTGCCTGGAAGTGCTCAGGGCAAGGAAATGTGGGGTAGGGCACCAACACTAAGAAAAGAGGGGTCTTTTAACACAATGACCTATCTTCTAACCCCCAAAAGAGTCAGTGCTTGGAAATAGCCTTTGAAATGGAAGTCTGTATAATTTTCTGTATAATTCCAGATGATCCAATAAAAATGTCCAGATGTCAGAACATCCCTCTTGTTTTATCAGGTTTTAGAAACAAAAAAGTAAACAATATCCTTTTTGACCTTATGCATAGGTCCTGCCAGGTAGAGGAAATTGTGTTGGAAGAGTAAAAGGTGTATTACTTTATTACTTTTCCAAGAGTAGAGTCTATTTTAACCTGTGTATATGTGAAAATCCTTCTGCCCTGTATGTCTGCATATCATGTTAGAATGATTCTTAAATGTCAACAGCTTAGCTGGAGCCTTCATAACCATCACCATGTTGGGCAGACAGCTTGCGTTATTGGGCTATCATTGTTTTTATCACTGGGTCCAAATAGAGCTCAGCCAAATCTAAGCCTCCAGGCTGTGGCCAGTTCTATCTGGAAGCTATTTGGAGTTACATTTTTCAGAAATCTTTTCTTCGATTTCTTTTTTATTTGCCTTATTCTCCTCTCCTGCCAGCATTTATCTGATTCTAGAAAGTCTTCCTGTCACCTGAACTCCACAGGGAGCTTAGAATTCACCCTCCATCTCAGATTGATTGTGTAAAGGCTTAAAATGGTTCCTGCTGCTTAACACATAATGAATGTAGTGGGCATCTGTTTGCAAACTCTAAACCCCAGTGCCTCCTTACTGGATTAAAGTTATAATTCTTTTTTCTTCCTTTTTAAAATTTTAATTGGTGTCTAGGTCTCTCACGACTTTGCAATCAACTTTAATGAAGACAACCCAGAATGTGCAGGTAAATCACACATAAAAGCAAGCTGAGGTCTCACCGCCCTTCCGTGGGTACCTTTCCCATTTTAGTCTCTCTGCTCTGAAGCAGCATCTCAGTTAGCCACAGTCATCTGTCCACAGCAGAGAAGTAGGCTTTCTGGATCCAAATAAACCATGCTACTCCAAAGGCAATGGAGAGCCATAACAGAGCAGAAAAGTAGCTATAAAAGACAGAATGCAGAAGAGGTCTTGAGCTTACAGCAAGAGTATTGATACCAATTCTGGATTTCTCTGGCCAAAAAAAACGTGGGGAAGAAATATACCTGTTGGGCAGTGATTAGCTACCTCTCTTTCCGCTTTCTAAATTTTCATTATGTATTTATTTATCACAACTTCCTCTCTGTGAAGGAATAAGGAAGGGGGAAACATGGAAAGCATTTGACACTTTCCACATGCTAGCAAAGGATGTGACTTCAAACAAGTAGCTTTATGCTTTTGTGCCAGAAAGAGCCTTCTCAAAGGCTTTGGTCGGTGTTGCATTATTTCCAGCTAGAAATTCCTCGACATATTCCATCAAATAATGATGATGAAGCGATGTACACATGACTCCTACAGGTGGCCCAGGGTGGTATATACTAGAGGAGACTCAGCAGGTGGTGTGAAAACTAGAGAAGCATGAAAGCTGACTTGCCTAGTGGCTGAGAGCACAGCCCTTAGATAGAGCCAGACAAGACCTGGGCATGAATCTTGAGACTACAACTCACTTGCTGTGTGACCTGAGGCAGATCATTTAACCTCTCTGAGCCTCAGTTTCTTCGCCTATAAAAGGGTATAACATCTATTTCGTTATGTTATGAGGATCTAATGAAATCATATGTGTAAAGTGGGACATTTGGGAAAAGTTCGTGTAAATGGTTGCTTTTGACTTGAGCTTTTAAAGAGAATGATTGCAGCGGGAGTGTAGGCAACACCAGGGATGTGGTATTTTCTTTTTTACCTTTAGGATGTAAATGTGATGTTGATAAGGACTAATGGGGGCAACTGAATGCTTTATTTCTGTGTGTGTTTGATTACACCTATATTTGAGGGGACTACTGAATTACTGATCTTTGCCGATTTCACCTTAGGAATTCAAGGAGTTGTGGAGGCCTATCAGAGCTGTCTTCCTAAGCTCCAGCTTTACGGTCCTACTAACATCGCCCCCATCATTCAGAAGGTTGCCAAGTCAGCATCAGAGGAGACTAACACCAAGGAGGCATCGGTAAGGAGAGGGCTGGTCCTCCTGCTAATGGGCGTTTACCTGGATATTGGCCCTAGCACCCATCCCACTCTGACAATAAATCCAAACATTCCTACCTGTGTGAGTTTGGACAAATGCCTTAACCTTCCCCTATCCTCAGTCTCCTCATCTGAAAAATGGAGATAATCATACCCAACTCTGCTGGTTATTGTGAGGCTTAGCAAGGCCACATCTCAAATGTCTGCAACATTACCTGAACACAGGAGACACTCAACAATGGAAGCTACTGTAGTCACCAGAGTATGGGTCATACCCACCTCATGTTCTTGGGGAAGAAAAAACTGTCCAAAAATAAGCTTCCTTTCCAATGTACCCATACTACAGATGAAAGCAAAGCAAAACAGAAGTAAAACAATGGATGAATCTGTCTCCCGGTGGTCAAATGCGACAACACAAAACACCATGGCAAAGATTTGTTTCACATTCTGTTCTTGGTTTTCTTAAGAAAAATGCAAACCAAAAAAAAAAAAAGAAAGAAAAAGAAAAATGCAAACCAAGGCAAAAAGACCAAACAGAGTTTGTTTTTTTTCCCCTAAAATTTTAGAGTTAAACATATTACCATAATAACTTTTCTGTATATCATTTTTAATGATATCAATATAGTCCTTTTCTAGCTTTCTTAATTTTTTTTCAGATTTAGTAGAATATTACCGATGTCTGAAATTGTCTCTAATTTTATCCTGGGTTCCAAGATACTGAATTTGCATGAAGAAGATTATATACGTCTCCCTCATCTGCTGACATGAACTCATCCAAGCTATTTGCACTGTACCCAGGTTTTCAGCTGTCCTCATATTAGAATGGATGGAGGACCATGTTCATATCTGATGTCAAACTCTTGTGTACTGGGGCACGTTCCCTCTCAATTATCCAAGGACATTGACCCAGCAGTTATGTTCACCTTCTCTCCTTATCATCTGTTTCCCCTTCCTACTGAAGACTCATTCCCATTAGCAAATAAAAAAGGCTTTAATACCTATGAATTAAAATCTCTCCCTTGATACTACTTAACCCTTTAGCTACTGTCCCTTACTTTACTGTCCTTCAAAGCACAAGGAAAGTCTCCCTCACTGTCTCCATCCACCCATACCAGTCAGACTTTCCTCCCCAACATTTGTCTGAAAATTATACTTCTCAGAGTCAATGACACCTCCATCTTGCCAAATGCACAGAGGCCATGGAGCAAATTTGAATCCTCACAGATGCAAGATTTAGAAATAAGGGTTGAACAGGATCAGTATTCCATTTTATGTTTTTTTTTTTACTTTTTTTCATCACCAGAACTTCAAATTCAAATTCTTCAAATGATAACTTGGCTCAGAAACCCAACATATAAAGTAGATTTTAAGAAAATAGACTGTCCTTGCTAAATCTGTACTATGGGGTGGGGTTAGGTAGGTCTGCTCTGAAAGGGCAGGTCAAGAATCGGTGGAGGAAGCCTCTAATCCTCACAGCCCCAAATAATTTACCCTATAGGCCAGAAACATTGATGTTTTGCCCCAGAGATTTTCCCTGTTCTTTGAACAGTGCGTGGTCCAGGGCCCCTTGCTATTACTGATTGCTAAGGATCCTAACCTTGAACCTCTTTGGCAGGTTGTGCAGGGAGTCTATGGCTGTCAGATTTTCCTCTCGATTTTTGTGGAAGTCTTGTACAAATTAAAAACAAACAAACAAAAAAATCCCCTCCTTATCTAAACAGGACCTCAAGTTCATTCAAAGACGGTAATATTTCATCTGTGAGCATTTTCTAGCCTGACTTTAGAAGCAACTACTACTGCTCACCTTATTGGAAATTTCCATCAGGATTTCAATCCAGCAGTCTGCAGCATATTACCTTTAGCTAGATTGAACCTTGAAGGAGCAGATTCTAGAATCCTGACAATCTCTTTGGATCAGTGGTTTTGGACCTTTTTTGTTCCATGAACACCATTAACAGCTGGTGAAGCCCATGGACCCCTTCTCAGAAATGCTTTTAAATGCGCAAAGTAAAATATATATTATAAATAAATCACATATATTGAAATGCATTCGGCAAAATATTTTTAAATGTGGCTAAGAAGCATGATAAATATAGCAATAAAATGCTTCTTTTATTAACATTAAAGTATGAGAACCAGTAACTAGTCTAATAATTCTGTCATTTCTAAGTAGTGTTGATATAAATGATGTAGTAAGATATTTACAGTCACTGTAATATAATAGGAAAATATTCTGTGATTTCTATTGGTGACTAAGTCACAAGCACAGTTAAAACTAATTTTATTTGTTGATTATAATTGAAAAAAAATTATAAATTTTAGTTAGAGGTTAGTGAAACTAAAATATAATTTACCCCAAGTTCACAGATTGTCTGAAATCTTTCAGTAGTCCACTGGCCCAGGTCAAGAATCCCTGCTCTAGGGGCTCCTGGCTGGCTCAGTTGGTAGAGCGTGCACCTCTTGATCTCGGGGTTGTAAATTTGAGCCCCCTGTTGGGTGTAGAGATTACTTAAAAATAAAATCTTTAAAAAATAAAATAAAATCCCTGCTCTAGATGAAAAGTCAACAAACTGCATTCTATAGCATGTTTATCAATGGCTTGTAGGCTAAGAATGGCTTTTACATTTTTAAATGGTTGGGGGAAAAAATCCAAAGAAGAAGAATTTCATGGTACATGGAAATTATATGACATTCAAACTTCAGTGTCCATCAATAAAGTTTTATCAGAACACAGCCATGCCTGTTCACATTAAGTAATGAATATGGCTATTCTCACACTACACTAGCAGTGTTAGGTTGTTGCACAGAGATCACTATGGCCTGCAAAGCCTAAAATATTGATTATTGTCCCTTTACAGAAAATATTTTCCCAACCCTGTCTCTAGACCATTTCAATTCTAAAGTTTCTTGATGTGGTAGCGTGGCTATCAGGTGTTTTGTTCCTGGAGGTATTGAGCAGGTAGGGGCGATCCAACCCTTGGACCACAAAGATCAAATCAAACGGGAGTTGCGAGAGGTAGAGAAAGGAGGAAGGAGGACATAGAAGTGTAACTCACGCAAGGGCCCATCTGCTCTTGAGTCAGAAGTGGTTTCCCTCCAGGTGTGGCATCCACCTGGTCTTCCAAGGTGTACCCTGGAAGGGTGATTTATGATTCTGGTGTATTACACACTCCTTCCCCCTATCCCCAACCACCAAGTTGCCTCCTTCTGCCCCTTCTCTGCACCTCCCTAGCTGCACCATCAGGTCTTCCTACTGAAACCTTCCTCTAAACTCCCAGGCCACCTTTTTTGTGACTGTATATGACTCAAAGAGCATGGATATGGGATGAAAATGTACAATTCGAATGAATTTGAAAATTGGTTGGTTAGCTAGAACTAGGGATGGGTAGTTAGTGGACATGGAACAGAATTAGTCTTTACATTAAACTATATAGAAAGCATTTAAAACATATGGCTGTCTTCATCATAGTGTGAATTTCTGTTCCCTCCAGTTGCACTTCTGACATGTTATTTTGTTTAAAATATTTTTTCCGACTTACAGAGAAAAGCAGGAACCTTTAACATTAACAGCCTGTGTGCAACCTTTTAAGTATGATTCTCAAAACCAGATGTTTTCAGAATGTGGCTAGGCTATCCAGCCTTTCTTCTTTGAAATATGGCAACTTGAAATGGCTTACTAATCCCACATTTACCCCCTGCAGATGTCGGGCATATTGCAAAAATTACATTAGATTGGCATGAATTGGCCTTCCTTCTCCAGACCCCATAGCAGGTCGTGAGCCCTCCCTGTGCTGATGGAGACAGAATGTCTTCTCCAGTTTTGCTCTCGGATGAGCCCCCTTCAGCCTATACAGGTGGAAAAAGGCTAGCCAGGCTGCAGGCAGGGAGCTGGGACTTGGAGCAAGAAGCCACAGGAGCTCAGCACCACAAGCACACTCAAACTGGACCAGACCATGGTGTATGGCCTTTGGGGCAAGAGGCAGCAACCCACACCCTCCGTTAGCAAGGCTTTAGACTAGTGCTGTCCACTAGAAATATAATGGAGTTGTATATGCGATTTTAAATTCTCTAGTAGCCACATGTTTAAAAGTTAAAAGAATCAAGGGAATTAATCTTTTTAATTTTATTTTATTATGTTGTTAGTCACCATACAGTACATCATTAGTTTTTGATGTAGTGTTCCATGCTTCATTGTTTTCGTATCACACCAGTGCTCCACGCAGAATGTGCCCTCCTTAATACCCATCACCAGGCTAACCCATCCCCCCTCCCCCCTCCCCTCTAAAACCCTCAGTTTGTTTCTCAGAGTCCATAGTCTCTCATGGTTCGTCTCTCCCTCCAATTTCCGCCCTTCATTTTTCCCTTCCTTCTCCTAATGTCCTCCATGCTCTTCCTTATGTGCCACAAATAAGTGAAACCATATGATAATTGACTTTCTCTGCTTGATTTATTTCACTTAGCATCATCTCCTCCAGTCCCATCCACGTTGATGTAAAAGTTGGGTATTCATCCTTTCTGATGGCTGAGTAATATTCCATTGTATATACGGACCACATCTTCTTTATCCATTCATCTGTTGAAGGGCATCTCGGCTCTTTCCACAGTTTGGCTATTGCAGACATTGCTGCTATAAACATTGGGGTGCATATGGTCCTTCTTTTCACTACATCTGTGTCTTTGGGGTAAATACCCAGGAGTGCAATTGCTGGGTCGTAGGGTAGCTCTATTTTTAATTTTTTGAAGCACCTCCATGCTGTTTTCCAGAGTGGCTATACCAACTTGCATTACCTCCAACAGTGTAAGAGGGAATTAATTTTAATCATGTATTTTGTCTAATCCAATATAACCAACATATTCTCATCTTAATAAGTCTTCCATATAAAAAATTAATAAAATATCTTACATTCTTTCTTTTGTACTCAGTCTTCAAAATCCATGTGTATTTTATAATACATCATCTTAATTTGGATACTAAATTATCGCTGCAAATACTTGATCTTTTTTAGGTTTTCTATATTAATAGCTGAGAAACTAGAGTCACATACCTGAGTTGTTCCAAACGTATTTAAAAGGTTTCCAATAACTGAATCAAGTCTTCATTTTGAAGGTTAAATTTGAATTCATTAAAATGAAATAAAATTCGAATTTCAGTGCCTCCGTTACTCTAGCCACATTTCAAGGGCTCAGTAGGCACATGGAGCTAGTAGCTATTGTATTGGGCAGTGTAGCTATGGACTCTGAAAATTCCCTGAGCTGAAGAGGTCTGGTCCCACTCCTCAGGAAATGAAGATGTGTAGACCCAGAGGAGGTAAGTTTTCCCAGGAACTCAGAGAATGGAGGCTTTGAGGCCAGCCTGTCCTGACTCCCCTCCACTGCTCTGTCCACCACATTGTGCCATGTAACTGTCATTAAGGTGATTCTTAGAATTAACCCACAATTACTATGCCTGCATTGAAGCTCCATTCATCATAGCCTTAAGTCTTTAGGGCTGCCAACACAGGACTCGTTAAAGTCTGTCGGCACTGTCGCTGTGGTCAGTACACACGAAAGCCACCCGGGTGCATAACAGGTATTGTCCTTGTCTCCCCCACCTCCCTGTCCCCATGCTCACCTGGCCTCTGGTCAACCCCAGCAATACTTCATCCTGCTGATCCTCACCGACGGTGTCATCACAGACATGGCCGACACCCGGGAGGCCATTGTCCACGCCTCGCACCTGCCCATGTCGGTCATCATCGTCGGGGTGGGCAACGCGGACTTCAGTGACATGCAGATGCTGGATGGAGATGACGGCATTCTTAGGTCACCCAAGGGAGAGCCTGTCCTTCGAGACATCGTCCAGTTCGTGCCCTTCAGGAACTTCAAACACGTACGCATATCTCTGGGGCTTCCTGTGGGAGAGCAGAACAAAAGCAAGCTCACTCCCACAGTTTCCTACCAGTGTTCTGGGTAAAGCAATGCCAGCTATCCCTGCCCAGGCCAGGCTGTCTCACACCCAGGATATGTAGAGCTTCACTCTCTGGAGAAAGACGTGTAACTCAAGTAATAGTCGAGGAGTCACGCTAACTGTGGCAGCCAGCATTTCACTGGTGCTTGCCCTCATCCATGTAATTTAGGCTCTCTAGTGCATGCAGGGCTCCATGTACAGTTGGGCGGGTTGCTCTCTGCCTAAAGGTGCCTGGCTGAAGTAGCAAAGAGAAGCTAAAAGTCAGCATGGGTTCTCTTTGTCAAGCCATGTACCCTGGGAGAAGCCTGTGTTTGCCTTGGAAAAGTATATTTTTGAAATCATAATAACCTAAATCCTCTGTAAATATACAGTAGGCAGCATCAAAGATTTATTTAACTCATTAGTGAGGGAATCACAAAGATGACAAAGCTTGTTCAAAGGAGGGTATAAAATAGTTGATTATGGTCAGTGGTGGCGGTGGGAGAGGGCGGCAGGAATACTGGAATAAGTTTCCTAAGGCAGATTCAAAACTGGCTAATGACCAAAAGGGTTAAAAAATCATCATCATCATCTTTAGATTACCTTCTCTACTGGGCAGAAATCTTATCACTTTTCTGCAAGTTAACATTTAGCTTTACAGTCTTGGATTCCCATCAATAACAAATAGTAAGTCAAGCAGTGTCACAGTCCCCAGACGACCCTGAAGCATCTCCAAATTTGGGATAATTATCAACTCCACAAAAGAAGAGGCACCTTCATTTTATTTTCTTTTTTTAAGATTTTATTTATGTATTTGAGAAGGAGAGCACGAGAGAACACAAGCAGGGGGAGTGGGAGAGGGAGAAGAAGCAAGCTTCCCACGGAGCAGGGAGCCCAACCTGGGGCTCGATCCCAGGACCCGGGGTCATGACCTAAGCTGAAGGCAGACGTTTAACCAACTGGGACACCCAAGTGCCCTGAAAAGGAACCTTTAAAATTTACACAAAACCTTGCACCCTTAGGGCTGCAGTGGGCCAGGGTGACACCCTCTCTGATTCTCCCAAAGGCTCCCTCTGTGCTTGGTAGTGGCCCTGAAGAAGCCTTCGGAGCCTCCTCCAGCTGTATCTGGGAGTCACATAGGTCGTCACAGACAGTCCTCTGTGTTCTTTTGTTCTATGCCCCTCGTGGCAGCCACTCCCGAGCAGATCATCCCCGACCCCTGCTATGCCTCTTCTCTGCATGGGGTGCCACCGAGCCTGCTCCCAGGGCTGGTAATTGAACTGGAGCTGCCCCGGCAGGAGGGAATCTCCAGAACCCTCAGTGCCCTGAAGAGACCCTGCAGTCCCCTGGGAAATGACAGGAGTCCCCTCCTTTCCATGCTCCAGAGACCCTGCTGTCACCTGGACCATTAATGCGGTGAAGTCTGTGTCCCTACACCTCCAGGATCCCTGCTGCAAATGTCCTTCACTTCCTCTCCAGCCCCTCCGTGTTCAGGCCTGAAGTCAGTTATTTAGGGTCAGGGTGAGGAAGGGACAGGCACTGAGCCATCCACTCTGAGCTTTCCCTCCTGACATTTTCTGGAAAAACCTTTCTCCTCAAGCCAAAAGCCCTCATTCAAATGAATCCCTTTCGCTCTCCTAGCCATTTTATCAGATCTGTCCAGAAATCCCTGAATCCCAATTTGGGCTCAGGCCAGGACCCCAGCTACGCTGGGTAAGGCAAGTATAGGAGCAGAACAATGGCTGGACCATTGTCGATTATCGACAAGTCCCAGTACCAGAGTCAGAGCCTTTGGCATATGCTTTTTGTAAATTGTTGTTTGCCACCTTCTTGGGACATGCTTTAAAGCAAACATTCAGATAAATAATGAGCCCAGCAGCCTCCAGTGAACCCTACATCTCTTGGCCTGCCGGGGCCACTTAGCGAGATCCCTGAACACTCCAGGGCTCCCTGAACAATAAGGTATTGCTCATAATGGTACTGCCGCACAATTGCGATTCTCCTTTTAGGGAGGACTGTGTGTAATGAGCATCATTAGAGGAGTCTAAAATCAATCCCTGACTACAGTGTTGAATGCAAAGGGAGTTCCAAGTGACACCCAAGCCCCCAGCAAGCACAGGGGTAAAAGCGTGGGTGAGGGGCTAGCTGTGCAACCATAGCTCCCCTTCAGTTTGCCTGGGGTGGTAGGGGGGGCAGTGTTTCCAAATGAAACCACTTGCTAAATAAAAGAGGCTCACCAAGCCCTCAGGTCGTCTGCACGTAGGACTGGATCCACTATGTGGAGGGATGTACAGGAAGAGGTGAAATTTGCTACAATCGTGTTCATCACGACTGAAGTGATATGAAGTGACTTACTTGCATAATGCCCAAGGTGGGGAGAGGGGGTTGTTCTTCCAGATTTTCATGTCCTGCCCCATTTTGTCAGCCAGACAGAAGTAGCCACATCACTGACCACCACCCATTACTTTGCATGAATGGAGAGGAGTCAAAGAGCTCACTCCCTAGGAGATTCATGCACTTCCCCAAACCACCGCCTTTCTGTCCCCGCATGCACACACATGTGCAGACGCGCGCGCACGCACACACACACACACACACACACACACAGCCACAGAGCCACGCACGTTGCAACCTCTCCCCCAGCCGCCTCCTGTTCTCAAACATTCATGGAGCGCCTGTTGTGGGCACAGCGAGATGATAAAGCCATGGATCCAGGCCCCAAGGAACGTACTGGAGAATTACATGGTTGGGACATAGGTGTCAGCAGAAAACTGTGCTAAGCAACCTATGGGTGGTGAAAAGGGGCTCAAATGTTGCTACAGGACTTGAGAGCAGAGAGGAGCAGCCGTGAGAGAAGCCTGGCAGCTTGCGCTGGTAAGAGGAAGGACAGACTGTTGGTGCGCAAGGGAGTGGGCTCCTGCTCGCAGGTGTCTTCTACACAGACTCTAGCTGCTCTGTGGGTGACAAAAACAACACCAGGAGCATAGCACGCCCCTTATCTTCATGGACTTCAGCTTAGAGTTTGAAAACCATATCATTATCCAAACTTACCTATTCTGAATTCAATACACAGTAAAGAAAATGGAAGGAAGCCGGTAACCCATGAATTGCCTCCCTTTGCATGATAACTCAAAGCTTTCAAGTGCACAGGGCATAGACTCTGAGCTGTGTAGCTCCTGGCAAGTTATTTAACCTTTCTGTGCCACAGACTTTCATCTGTAAAATGAGGCAAATGACAGACACATTAGAAGAGTAAACGTGGTGCCTATATAAAGCTTAGCACAGCACCTGGTCGTCGCAGGTGGTTAATAAATACCGCTGCTGATACCAGCTGCTTTCCCTTTTTTGGCCTGTTCCCAACCAGATAATGCCCCCAAGTCCTAATTGCTCACCAGAGCCACCAGCCCAGATATGCAAAGGAGTGGGAGAGTCATTTAGAAACTGTGCTGTCTAGATACAGTGACAAATAGCTACGTGGGGCTATTTAAATTTAAATTAACTAAAATGAAAAAAATTTAAAATTCAGTTTTTTCAGTCACACCAGCTACCTTTCAAGGGCTCGATAATCATGTGTGTCTAGTGACTACCACATTGGACAGGGCAGATACACAGTATTTCCTTCACTGGACCAAGTTCTATTTGACAGTACTGTTGAGGGATAGCATGGCTTCACATAACAGCAGATCCATCTTACAGTGGATTGCACAAGTGGTTCTTAACCAAGGACAACTTTGGCAACATCTGGAGACATTTATGATGGTGACAGCTTTGGGGTGCCATTTGCATGTAGTGGGTAGAGGCTAGGAGTGCTGCTAAACATCCTACAATGCTCAAGACAGTTCCCCACCCAAAGAATTATCTGGCCCAAAATGGCAATAGTGCCAAAATTGAGAAACCCTAGACTGTATAAAGACAAATATGGTGTTCTCAGGTAACTAGATGTTAGGGACTGGTGGCTGCCCACATCTTTTTTTCAGTGATTTGATAGTATCAGGGCGAGCACTTGGTGATTCCCCTTGCTCTTTGCTCGTGATGATAAAACAGTTGCCATAGCTCCAGGAATTACATTCTAGTTCAAGGAAAAAAGGAAGAGGAAAGGAAAACAGAACCAACCATGTCTGTCCCCTCTAACCAAGAAAGAAAAGCTTTCCAGGAAACATCCTCATGTCTTAAAGGATGAAATTGGGTCATATTGGAGCGCCTGGCTGGCTCTGTCAGTAGAGTGAGCGACTCTTGATCTCAGAGTCATGAGTTCAAGCCCCACATTGGGCGTGTGGCCTTCTTAAATAAAAAATTTTTTAAAAAAAGAAAGAAAGAAATTGGGTCATATGGCCATCCCTAAGTGCAAGGGAGGCTGGGAAATTAAGTATTTGGCTTTCTAGCCTTTATATGAGATGTGGCTAGAGAGAAAATGGTAGGAATGGGGCTTTCATAGCTACCCTAGTGTACGTGTGGACCATGCTCTGATCCACAACCCTGAGCAGACATTTATAAACTAAAAGAGCATTTGTGGATGCCAAGTGCCCAATATGCTAGGACATCTTTGAAATGTGAGGGGTCACTTTTGAAAAACCCCTCACCGTGTTTTCAGATTGTTTTTAAGATTTGTGTCTCTCTTTTGAGCCTCCTAAAAACTGTGAGATAAAACCAATCCCTGTTCTTTGCTATTTCATCTCTGAGAATACTGGGGCTTAACCAAGTCGAATGGCTGAGTAGCAAGCCACATGAGGAAGGAAAGAGCAAGAAACCAGGTCATTCGGCATTTAGTCTAGCCCTTTCTTTACTTTGCTGAGGAATCTCAAACGCCCATTAACTGGTCCCTCGGCTTCAAGTTTTCGGCTTCAATAATAGCTAATAATGAGGCTCAGGCAATTTTACTTGCCCGGGGATTGGAAAGCTAGTACCGAATGCCAGAGCCAGAAGTCAGATCCAGCTCTGCATGACTCCAGAGTCACGCAGAATACCAACCTCCACCTTCCTCTGCCCCAAATCAGACAGTGGGATCATAATGCTGATAGAATAAAGGTTACATTAATTAGTGGTATTCAAGACCCTCCATCGCCTGGCCACAAGCTTATTTTCCAACTGAATACCCCCACAATCCTAAATCCGTAACACACCCACGTACACTTTCTTTAGCCCCATCAGATGACTCACTGTACCTAGAATGATCAAATGTCATTCCCCTTCTCTACATTTTAAAACATGCCCAACTTAAACACCACCTCCCCTTGGAAGCCTGCTGTGATTTCCTCTAAGATGACTTAGTCTTTTCATTTTCTGTGCTCTGGTCCCAGGGTGTTTGTGACTCTAGAGCTGTGCTGCTCAAATTTCAGTATGCATAGGAATCACCCTAGAGCATCGAGTTAAAATGCAGATTATGGTTTAGTAGCTCTGGGATGCTTCTAGCCTTCTATATTTCTATTAAGCTCCCATGTGATGTGATGCTGCTGGTCTGTAGCAGGTATAGCAGTGTTCATTGGGGCCACACCAGGCTCCCTTCTCATGATTATAACTCCCTTAATGGCAGGAACCACACACCCATAAACCCTAGCACAGTGCCTGGAATTGAATGCAAATTGGGACTTAAAGAAAATTCATTCTGCCCTCCAACTTTCCCCCATCTTCAGATGTGAATAGTTTTCTATTTTGAGACAAGCATGGGAAAATATAATTATAAAATAAAAGGTTCATTTTCCAACAATCTGACAACTCTTGGTTGGAGTAGATGCTCAACAAATATCGGATGAATGAAGGAAGGAAGGAAGGAGAGAAAGGGAGACTAGCTGCTCAGAGCAAGACTGCAGTCTTTTATGCTGATTCTGGATCAGATTCCTTTGGCCAGGTGCCAAAGTCACGGTGATTTCTTCTTCCCTCCAGGCATCTCCAGCTGCCCTGGCAAAGAGCGTGTTGGCTGAAGTCCCAAATCAAGTCGTGGACTATTACAATGGCAAAGGGATTAAACCAAAATGTTCATCGGAAATGTATGAGTCTTCCAGGACACTAGCACCGTGAACTCCACATACTTTTACAGAGTTCTGAAATACTATTCCTGCTAATATTTAATACTTCTACTACTCCTGTACTTAAAAAACACACAGACACACTTACACATTTAAAAAATAGCACGTTTTGGTGATTTTTAACTGACGATTTTTTTTGCATGTGTAGCCCTGAGGCCTGGATCTGTTAAGCTCTTGTATTGTTAAAGACTTTTTACAAAGAAACATGAAAAACTATAACTTACTCTTTACATTACAGCATGTCGCCTTGAAATAAAATGTTATCTGTATCTGTTTTTTATACAGGTTTGTTGAAATTTTGCTAAATTTCTTATTATCTTTACACTGTAAAGCATTTTGACACATTTATTGAACGTTGACAGCCAAAACATAATTTGGTTTTATCTGTTACAGGATGAGAGACTTTTCAAAATGGCAGATGCATGGACTGTATTTTGCATGTTTAAAATAAAAAAAAAAAACCCACACTGTTTTTGCAATTGTTATCTATAATCCCTCCCTGCTAAGAAGGGTCTCTTTATTGAAGAAGAGGTTTACCCACCTAGACATAGTCTTCTAGAAGTGGGTCTGGAGCACCTAGCCCAGCACCTCTCAGACTTTAATGTGCACACAAATTACCTGGAGATCTTGTTACAAGTCAGACGGTGGTGCAACAGGTGTGCGTGGGCCTGAGATTCTGCATCTCTAACAAGGTCCCAGGTAATGCCATTGCAGTCCACACTTAAGAATACTGAGGTTCTAGACTCTAGGGTGTCATCCCAGAGACCATCTGACACAGGGAAGCACCTAGTCTGCTTGAGAAGGGCACTTCTCCCCTGCTAGTAGCACAAAAGTCCCACCTGTCTCCGAGGTGGGAATAAAAAGTAGTGAGACTGATTCCAGAAGCTGCATACCCATCAGTCCCACTGCTTTATAGTCACACCTCTTCCTTAAACAGACTAGGGAGTATTCCTCCTCACCAGCCTCCGCCCTCTCAAAGGAGGCATCCCATAACCTCAATGGGAATGGTTCCATTTTTATGTCAATCCCGAGGAAGGACCTCAGAGTCTTTGGTGGGACCACAACCACAGAAACTCATCCATGGCAAATGGCCATGCGGTATGGCTCCCCAGAAACCTGGCCCGCCAAGTTGATCTTTAAGCTTACTATGGGGCGTCTTGTTGCCTCTTTTTATCACTCCTGAGAACAAAGTCTATCAGCAGAAATGCCTAGGATCATTGTTTTGCGTGGAGGTGTTTTGTTTTGATATGAACTGGCCAGTCTTGAACCAGAAGAAAGAATGTTTCACTTGGGTAATGTTCTCACGGAGAAATGGACAAGTGTTTTGCAGGTATAAAAGGCACAAGGCGGAATTTATTTTTGGTGAGAGAGATAGGGGGTAAATCACAAGGCAAAATAGATCTGTTCATTGTTTGTTGCGAGAGGAAGTATTAATAAGCAAAGCAAATGCCTTGTATGATTTCCAGTGTTATAGATCCTAATCTTGCAAATACATGTCAGCCAAATGCACAACATTTTGGGAATGATGGTAAAAAAAAATGTATGACTGAAAAAAATCATAAATATTTCAACTGTATTGTTTTATGAATAAATTGGGTACTTACAGAATTTTTTCTGAGAGTTATAGTCTCGTTTCTCTTTTCATGGCAATTCGCTAACAGTGATTTATTTCATGTAGACGACATGCCCTCAGATTAGGACTAGCTCTTTCACAATCCACAGAAACAAAAAGATATTGTTTTTAACAAGCGGGGGATTAAAATATGTAGGCCCTATTGTACAGAATTATCTGATGGTGGTTTCTAACTCCAAACGAGGACATGAGCTTCCGCATAGATGTGCCTGGAACATAGCAAGCACTCAATAGATACTTAATGAATAAAGAGATGACTAATCGAATGAATGAATGAATAGACCTGTTAATGTGCCTCTTGAGTGATCTCAAATCTATTGTCGATGTAAGAGGTGAATTAAGTGGCTATGCCTGTCAATCAAAATGATGCACCACTATGTCATTCTCAAATATCTGCTGGGATCTATTGCATTCCTGTCAGAATCTCTGGGATCTGTGAGATTGGGTGATGAGGACAGAGTCCAATTTGCCTGGCCAGAACCTTATGGCAGCTTACTTCCTTTTTCGTAGCCAGAATGAAGCCCTGCTCAAAAGAATAATAGAAATTGTAGCTAACAACTATTGAGGGCTTACTGGTGCCAGGTACTGTTCCAAGTGCTTGCTATATACTATGTCATTTAATTCTCCCACCGGCCCTATGAGGTAGATAATATTATTAGTCCCATTTTGCAGATGAGGAAACTGAGACATAGAGAGTTTAGGTAACCGACACAAGGTCACACAGCTATCAAAAGACATAGCCAGAATTTGAATGCAGACTGGCTCCTGAGCCCATTTCCTAATCCGAATTTCAGCTGCCCTCCTGGACCTATACCTATTTGCCATATCAAGTAGTAGATAATTAGGATATTTGCGAGAATAAGGCTTAAAACATAACCTTTGCCTCCATTTCAGAAATTTCTCTCCCATCTGGTGATCTCCGCTTCTTGATGTGGGCTCTGGAGCAGTGGAAGAGAGATGGGATTCAGCCAGGTCTTCCCAACTTCCTGCCACCAAGGAGACCATATGGATCAGACATTACAAACACAAACACTCCCAGGAGCTGAGTGAGCCGTGTGAGCGACTGAGGAGGAACAGGTTTAAACAAGGGACATAAAGAGTAGACTGTGGTGAGGATGGAGAGAAACGGGAAAGCACGTGTCCCAAAGAGGGTCCAGCCCCAGGGGCCCTGCACAAGTGTGGACCCAATGCCGCCAGCCCATCAGTTTCGCAAGTGAATGGGAAAATGTGGTATTTCACATTTATTCAGGATTCAACAATTGTTTTAAATATTACAAGGGCCAAACTGTAGGACTCAAAGGAAAAATACCTCTGGGCTTAAATTGGCTTGGAGGGCAAATATGGACCCATATGTGGTCTGTGTACCACGGGGCCTCAGTAGATAACATACACTCCAAAATTCTTGGGGACCCCAAAGAGATTTTATTTCTGTGGTTTATATCTAGCAATATTTGCTGTATTCAAAATATTTATTAATTCATTTATATAACAATAACAAACCCATTACATACTAACATAAATAAAATATTTGTATTTTAAAAACTATTTCAAAATAAAATAAAATAAAAAACTATATTTCTGGGGTGCCTGCTGGCTCAGTCAGAAAAGCATGCAACTCTTGATCTCAGGGTCATGAGTTCGAGCCTTACGTTAGGCATAGAGATTACAAAGAAATGAATGAATGAATGAATGAATTTTCAAAACCAAAAATCGCAAGGCAAGCAGCATTGTACATCTTGCTTAATAAAAGCCAGCTGGATTCTCATATCTCCTTCTGCACTCACCCTGTTGTATAATGATGTTTTGGTTTTGGTACAACGAAGAAACTCTAGCCTTACGTGGCTAGGTATGTGGTAAGGGGAAGAGTATTTTCAGCCTTCTCAAATAACTGTGCTAATTCTTTTCACCACACCAAATCTCAACAAGTTTCTTAAAGGTTAGTTGCAATGTGGAATACGAAATCACGTCAATAAACCCTTCCTGGCATTTTCAATGTTCTTTTACCCATGCATGACTTTGTAACATCGTGCACCAGTCACTTGGGAAATACTGATCCACTCACTTATTTAGATGTTCAAAATGCTTACATAGTTTAGTTTACCACACCAAAAAACTCACATTCTTTTGCTGTATATCATCTCTGCTATCTCATCAGACAGACTAAGTATTGAGAATCTGTCAAATTATAGTGCCAGATTCAGGTTTTCCAAAATTCTAAACTTTGCTAGAAAGCTCAAATGTTTTCACTGGCAACAAATACTGTCAGTTGTTTTTGTTGAAGTGACAGATGCATTTCATTCATTTTCAAGAAAGTATCTCCCAAATACCCACATCTGAATAACTCTAGTTTATATCAGTCTTTTTTTTTACCCCAAGTATAAATGGCGTTCTGTGAAAAAAACAAAACAAAAAAGAGCAGCCAGTTCAGGTCACAACAGGAAGGTACGCATGCCTTCGTTTGAGGCAACCGTCTTTGGTCAGACTGCAGTAGGTATGCTGTATGTGTGCTTTGCATTTTGTCACCCAGCATATGAAGAAGACATGGACTCAAGGATCAAGACTTGATAAAACTACTCACTTTTCTGCTCCATCAAGAACATCCTTAAATGAAACCATGCGTTCTTTCCTGGTCAAGTGTGGTACCATCTTCTTGATGTGAGCTAAGATTCCAACAGTTTGCCCTCCAGTGCTTTTGCAACATTGGTACAAAGATCAGCACAGTAAAAAAGGCATTTTATATCTTCGTGTTATTATGAAAAGAGTTTTGACATCGCAGACTCCCTGGAAGGGTCTCAGGGACCTTTGGGAACCACACTTTGGGAACTGCTTGCTCTAGACCACTTGACAAATTGTATATTAGTTTGCTCTTCCTGCAGTGTGGATTACCATGAGCTTAGTGGCTTAAAACAACACATATTTATTATGCCACAGTTTCTCTAGGTCACAAGTCCGGGAAGATAGCTAGGTCCTTTGCTAAGGCCTCATAAAGCTGAAATCAAGATGTCCACAGGATTGCATTCCTTACTGGATGCTCTGGGAAAGAATCTGTTTCCAGGTATATTCAGGAGGTTGGGTGCCGTTGCAGAACTCAGGTCCCATTTCCTTACTGGCCGTCAGTTGGGGGAGGGGGACTGCTCTTGACTCCTAGAGGTTTTCCATATGGCCCCTCCAGCACTGGTGGGTCAAGTATCTTCAAACATTGAATCTCTCTGACTTTTGTGGCATCCCTCTGACTCCAGCCAAAGAAAGTTCTCTGCTCTTAAGGGTTCACGTGATTAGACTGGACCACCCAGGTAACTCAGGATTCACTATCCTGAGACTGGTACCTTTAGTTACATCTGCAAAGCCCCTGATGTCATAAAATATAACATGTTTATAGTTTCCAGGGATTAGGAGTTGGACATGTTTGAGAGGCCATTGTGCCTGCCAGAGAGAATGCAAGATATTGCCAGATGATTCGAAAACAAAATGTGGTATGTTCAAGAATTGTAAAAGGGCTGCCTGTGGAGACAGAAGGAGAATATAGACGAGGTCAAGGAGTGGTGGTATAAATACCTGCCGATTCCAAATCTCTGCCCAGGAGAGCTCATTCTAAATCTGTTTGAATAGCTCCCTTTTTCAGTCTTTCCAGCACTTGCTAAATACCAACCCTGCACTAGGCTTGAGGGCGAGGATGGGGCTGGATGGTTGGCTTGGAAGAAGCAGGAGGAAAAATACATGGTGTCGGCTCTGCTCGCAACCTAGAGCTGCCTTCTGATTCTAGGACTTTGGAATCTTATTGCACATATTTTCCATGCCTCAGCATTTAAGACCTATAATATCTAAAGACTTCCTCATGAAGATGTTCTTCAATACTGGAAGTAAAAGAGTAGAGGGAGAGAGGTAGTGACGCATGTGAGAAGAAACAGCAAGCCTGCCAGCCATTTGCAGCATCATCCTCCGCTTTGCCCCACACATGACCTAGACCTTCAAATTAGTCCTAAACAATTCTACTTTCTAAATACCTCCACACTCTGTGCCTTCCTCTTGAGCACAGTTCAGTGGAAATACCGAGTGTTTTCAAGCCAGGATAAGTGGATCCAAGTCCAATCTTTGCTACGTAAGAGTTGGATAATCTCTTGAGTCTCAGTTTTCCCATCTGTGAACACAACATGCATCTGACATCCACTGTCCCCTATCTGATCCTTGCCCACCTCTGGCCACCCCATCTCACACTGTGATCTAGCCACCTCTTCTTGCTGCATTTGTTGAAGCGTTCCCTGCCATCCCTTCACTCAGTTGACTTCTACTCATCTTTAAAGCCTCAGCTCAGGCACCAGCTCCCCTCAGAAGCCCCTGGATTTGGCCAAGCATCCCTCCTGCCCCTTGCCTCATTTAGCCTGTACATGCCTCTGTCAGAATCTTTCTCTCCAACTAGAACTAAGTCTCTCCCACAGAGCAGAGCCCTGTCTCACCCACCTTTGCACCCCACGTCTTATTATTGGTGCCGATTCATGATGAGAGCATGCAGGAATAAATCAGGAAAGGGAGGGAACGAGGTGCGTGATAGAACCTCACTGCGGTCCTCTGAGAAATGCAGCTGCTGAGCAGAAATCAGATTCCGGTGCATTAAATTCCATTACACCAAAATTCTCAGTATAACACAAAGATTTTCAGGCAAACACCATTAAGGACAACAAACTTCCAACACAAGAGAATGTAGCCAGTGCCTTAAGGTTTACGTAATGTAATTACATAATCCAGATGTCTCCCAGACTTCTCCAGCCTTTCATTAAAACCCCCAATAGAACAGAGTCATGGAAATGTCTTGGAGATGGTGGTGCACCACAGTGTGAATGCACAAACCGTCACTGAATTGTCCAGGTTAGAATGGCTGATTTTCTGTTGTACGTGTTACTTTATGTGCATTTCACCTTAATTTAAGGCAAAGCAAAACAAAACAAAAAAACAAACATTCTAATACCCCCTGATTTGATTAGAAGGCAGTCCAGCCACTCACCAGGCTGCCCTCCCAAACCCAGCCTCACTTCTCTCTTTGGACCTGGCTCCAGGTCCTTCTGCTAATCACCTCCTGCCACCCAAATCTCATTAACACATTTCTGGGCTGCTGAATTTTTCTTTAAATCATACTTCACCCCCCCACTCCCCACTCCCACCACCACAGACACACTTCCCTCGCGGACCTCCCTGAAGTCAAGCCAAGAACACACAGCAGTTACTTAACCGAAGCTTTCCTGAATACTTGAACGGAACAAAGGACATTTTAATGCGAAGAAGATACACTTAAAACTGGATACCTTGTTTGTGCTGAGAACTCACAGATTATAAAATGCATCATTAATTTAACAACTCATTGGAGGAAAAGAAACACTTCATTAAATACTTACAAAAATTTCATATTCAACAACAATGGCACACATTTATCCCCACAATCCCATTCTCCTTTCTTCTTCAGTGTCAGAATACATCTAAGCCTTCTTCATATTGTGGCTTTAAAGGTTCTTCTGCCATTTGCAGTTACTCAAAGAAATGCTGGGATTTGTAACTATGCCTGGGACCCTGACCTTTTCAGGTCTTCGGGGTGAGTAATCTAACTCTGAAGTTTACCCAAGAACGCTGAGGTTTTGTATGCATTTCCTATTTGATTAAACTTACAGCAGTTTCTATTATAAAAAGCCCAGCGTGGACTCACAAAGAAGCACCACGCTGCCATTCTACTCCTGTCTGTGTTTCTGATTCCTGGGAGCATAAGAGGATCCCAAAACTGCAGCCTTGTTAACAGAACACAAAAATACTTTTCCCCAGAAAGTAAATACAGCTTCAAGTTCTGGCATGATGAATAATGTCTCTAGTCTTACCCATGAATTTCTGAAAGAAAAAAAAAAAAGCTTCAAATAGACACTGATTTCTCATCGTCTATGGAGTGCCCTTTCCCTTTATGCGTGTATGTATATATATTCATTAACTTTCACTTTTATAAAATTGAAAGCAGAACCCAAGGTTGGCAGGCTCGCTCTAAAATGAACAGACACCATTTCCCCTGTATTGCTCCCATCCTGGAAGCCGGCGTGAGATCTCTAAGAAAGGAAGTTCTTTCACAGATGATTAAAAGGCATGAGGTTTTTCAAAAGGAAGATCTTTTCTTCTCTCTCACATACCAAATGATTTTTCCAAGTAACCTAGACGTGCTAAGAAGGACCTCTGGCATTCATTAACAATCCAAAGGTAAATCCTTGGCAATAAGCTGGGATCCACTGGGATTGAAATCCTTGCATCATGGAAAGCAATCAGAACACCAAATGTCAAACCCAGGTGGACTGGAATGTGAAATATTAAAAATACGTACACCCAGAGAGACTGGATTAGGCTGAGAAAATAATTTCATAATTGAAACTAATTCATTTAGAGTTTAATAGGAATCAAATGAATTGAAAGTGGCTAAAAATATCATTAAATATAGCCACAGCCCAGAAATTACCACCACATTCCATCTATGTCTCTTTATTTCATATCTGCAAGATCAGAACAAGCTTAGCTGAGCTGCCATTCTGCAGATCTCAGTTCATCCTAGGATGCACATTTATCCATTCCAGCAAGGATAGTTAACAAGCTGGCCTGACCCTCCTAAAGAAGGCAGAATTGTGATGGTTATGAGCGAGAGCTTTGGTGTCAGGCAGAAATATGTTTCCCAGAGAATATTAAATTGAGTTACCTTCTCTGAAGCTCAGATTCCTCACCAATAAATGGAAGCAATACCCTCTACCTCTTAGAGTTCTCGTGAGGACTTGAAGAGATAATATATTATAAATGTCGGGCTCTGGGGCGCCTGGGTGGCTCAGTCGTTAAGCGTCTGCCTTTGGCTCAGGTCATGATCCCAAGGTCCTGGCATTCAGCCCCGCATTGGTCTCCCTGCTCAGCAGGAAGCCTGCTTCTCCCTCTCCCACTCCCCCTGCTTGTGTTCCCTCTCTCGCTGTCTCTTTCTCTGTCAAATAAATAAATAAAATCTTTAAAAAAATAAAATAAAATAAAATAAAATGTCAGGCTCATTGGATGGCACAGAGGAAGTGGTCTCTAAGTCATTATTTATAGCATACCAGGCAAGTTGTGTAGACTAGAAGACAAAAGCATGGCAATAATAATAATTATAATAATAATAAGGTAGGCTAAAAGAAAATGCGAAACCCTGCAGCACTGAATGGTCCTCGTCACAGTGACTGGCTCAGGGATGTACACGTGACCTGAGCCAGGCCAAAAAATCCCAACCCAGAACTTGCTGGAGCTCTCAGCAGAAGGTAACTTTCCTTTGATGTGGCTACACTGAGGGGACAGAAAGCTGCGTGGGCAAGGAGGCATCCTGCCACCTTGTGGGAATGAGGCCAAAACAGAGGAAATTCTAAGAGGTAAAATAACAAAAAGAATAAGATATCCACTTAATGACCTCCGTCAGCCTCTGGATCCCGCCTTGATGCTGGAATTTTCAGCCACCAAAGCCCATAAATCCCCTTTTCACTTAGTCCAGTTGAAGTGGGATTTCTGTTGCTTGTAACCAAAGATTTCTAATGCAGCTTGACCTTGGGCAGACAGGAAAGATGGCAGGAGAGGGGGAAGGGGAAAGAGTGCTGCCCGGCCGTTCTTCTCTATTCCTACCAGCCACAAAGACAACCCGGCTCCCTGACTCCTTTCTGGTCGCTGAACTCTTGTAGGGAGGAGAGGTATCTAAATTAATATGATATTACTTATCCATTAATATTTTATCGTGGGCACCTGGGTGGCTCAGTTGTTAAGTGTCTGCCTTCAGCTCAGGTCATGATCCCAGGGTCCTGGGATTGAGCCCCACATCGGGCTCCCTGCTCAGCGGGAAGCCTGCTTCTCCCTCTCCCACTCCCCCTGCTTGTGTTCCTGCTCTCGCTGTCTCTCTCTGTCAAATAAATAAATAAAATCTTTTTAAAAAAAGATTTTATCGTAAGTATTCTGCCTTAGGACATTGGAGAACAGGTTCATCTTTGATTTTCCCGTAGGATTTAGCACCCAGATAGCAGATGGAACATAAGATTTGGAACATGGAAAGTACTTGAATATTTGTTGAATGAAATGAACATTCAACCAGCCTCTACTTCCCTTCTTACGTGAGAAGGAAAAGGAACAGGAGAAACGGATCATTTGTTCCTAGACTGGATAAAATCATTTGAGATTCCACCACAGGGAAAGGGCAAAAGGACAGGCAATTACAGTCCTCCACCTCTGGGAAACCCACTGTGTTCCTTCCTGATAGTCTATATCTAACCACTTCTTACTATTTCCCTTTGACATTCATTATATGATGAGCCACTGCATTTTTCATTTCAGGACTAGGAATAAGAGTACTCAGATTTATACGCATGGAACAATGGAGAGATTAAGATCAAATCTCTCTCACATTCTTGGAAGCAGGAGGGAAATGGTGATTAAGGTGTTCTCTAAATTTGCTGGAAGTTTGAGGCAAGGGGAAACTGAGGGAACTTTGAAGAAGAATGGCTCCTTGTCCTGTAGGCTGGCTTTTTTCTCCTTGGGAAAGACCACTCTGCTTTTGAGTCCAAGAGAGCATCCATTATGACTGCCAACTATTCTGCTTGAAGCCTCCCCACTGCCCAGTACTGGGACCTTACTTGTGCCCCAGGGAGAAAGTGCCAAGTTTAGGTGACAAAATCAACTCCCCCAGATTCCATTCCTAATGTACTCTATTTGGTTGCCTGACCAAGTCCCAAACTCCCTTTTGCAGAAGGACTTTCATACTTGAAATGACATTTTACATTAGACACTTCCAATCTGTTGATATTTTGCTTTAAAGATCATTTTTGCCCTCCCTTGCTGGCCACAACTTAAGCAAGGAGACATTTGACAAATAACTTCTCTTTTCACTCATCCAAAACAGCAAACCAAAGGCCCCAGCATCATGTAGACTAGAAAAATAGAATGGGAATTGGGAGACCTGGGTTCAAAACCAGACTGAACTAGGTCCATGGCTTTGTTAGGGATGTTTACTAGATATGTGGTCTTGGACAATTTACCTAACCTTTCTGGCCACAGTGCTTTCCTCACAGATTGCTCTGGGGATTAAATGAAATAATATTTGCAAAATATTTAGTGTCACACCAGACACTATACAAATGTCCTTAAAATTAAATGTATTATAAGCATTTTTCATTGCTAGTATTACTACTAGTATGGTATAACAGCAGTTTCGTTTCTGGAGAACACATGTTCTCTCAAACACATGGCTGTTCCCATCATGACTGACTCCCTTCAGGGAGACTGTTTTCCTTTACGGCAAAGTTTGCAGACCCACATGTGGCATTCTCTGTAGTGTTCCTGGACTGGGGATTGTGAATTCCAAAGAGAAAGAAAGGGATAGAAGGAGATGAAAGGAAGAGAGAGGAATGGGCTTGACATGAACACCTTGTCCAGATGTAGATGATGGTGTCTTTAAATAATGGTAGCGTTATTCTTGTACATGTTACATCTCTGTAGTCTTAAGAGGTGATCAGCAAACATGGAGATAAAGGAACTTGAGGCCAAAGAATGATGAAGAGATCCCTTAACGTCTTGTTAGGAATCTGGCATAATTGCGTCAAGATGAAATTGTTCATGGAGAAAATACCAATGGGAAAGCCAAAAAAAGGATGAGTTGAGATTTTTCATGATTATTGTAATATCTAACAGAAAGTGAATGTGAATATTTTTAATAAAAAAAACTAGTTAGCTCTTGTTTCATTGCTACCATGTGCCAAGTAGTGTGTTAAGCACATTGTGTGCATCATTTCGTTTCATCTGTACTGTTGGCTGGAGAAGGAGGCATTTTTTTAAATCATATTTTACCAATGAGGAAGCTCAGAGAAACTAAGTGATTCACGTGCGTGTGTGGAAATAGTAGCAGCAACAGGATCTGAACCCAGACCTTCCCACTTCTAAAATTAAAGACTGCTGCTAGCCATTACGTGGGTGTACCAAGTCCTCTGCTTCTCCTCCTGCCGGTGGAGGAGAAGGTGGAAGGAACATGCCAGACATTTGGTGACTCAAGCTCAGGCTCTCTCACCCCAGCCGTACACCTCACGATGTACAAAATAACTGCTCCAGTGTTCCTGTACTCTGGTCGGTGTGGTAATGCTGGCCACTCTCGGGATTTCACAACAGATTTCCACAGATCTCCAAATTTCTTGTTAATGAGGTATAATTCACATCCCAGAGAACTCTCCCTTTCAAAGTGTACAGTTCAGTGGTCTTTGGCATAGTCACAAAGTTAAAATTTCCAACTATTTCTGGAGCTTTTATTATAGGTGTAGGGTTTCTGGGAAAGCTGAGGAACTATGCATGACCCTGCCTTTAAAGAGTTTGCAGTCTGGTCGCGAAGACTCGGTTTCTAAACTTGCGGCTTCTCGCTGCTTATACTACAGAGAATAATACCATGTAAGAACATGTGTGCATAGGGTCAGGGCTAAGAGAGGAGAGGAATTCACTGCCAGGGGTGCCATTATGAGGGGATTGTCACGGAGGAGGCAGGTGGAAAGCAGACCTTGCAGATGAGGGAAAATCGAAGAGGTGATATGAGCTGGGAGGGTGTCAGAGGTAAGGGCTGTCAGGCTAAATGGCCCAAGCGGTCGAGTCTTGCCAAGCATAACTACCTGCCCTTCTGAGAGACTGGGGGATACTTCAGTAGGAAATAGAAAAGAGACTAGATGGAGCCCAGTGATTTCAGCCAGAGATCGCCTGGACTATTTGAAGGTAATTTATATAATAGTGACCCCCAGCAACTCTCAGAAACTCGGCGGTGACGCTCATTGGTCACAGCGGGATGTGTGCTCCATGAAGTGAAGACAGCATTTGGCCCTGGGTTGGAAATTCCTGCTTTAAAAAGCCATTTTGTTCCATTTTGAAATAAAGTGGGAGTGAAAGCCATGCCCCGTGATGCTTCGTGGCTAATAAAACTGCAAAGGCATTTCTGCCTGGGCATAAAAGATTATTTTAAGCATCATCTCCCGGGCTCCTCGGTTACTAAGGGAATCCTGTCTCAGCTCAGCCACGCGGACAAGCGAGTTGCCATGACGACCCTGCCAGGCCTGGCTGGAGTCTAAATACCACAGGGAGAGGAACCACTGTCCTTTCCTGACTCCAGAGCAAGTCTGGCCACGCCCTCCCTGCCCCTCGCTGTTTGCCGCTCCTCCTCCCGGACGCAGCCCGCCAGCCCGCTGCCTAGTCCTCGCCACCAGGGGACACAGGCAGAGCTAGAAGGGCCCTCGGGGTCAGTGGCTCGCCCCGTTCAATGGCCAGTCTCTCCTTCTGCTCCAGAGGGTGTTGTTCACGCGGGTCATATCCAAGTCCTCTTGGGCACACACGGTCCTACAGGACTTTGTCTCTCTGAACAGAGGATGTACTAGACTCTTGCCCAGAAGCTGTCTGAGGGAGCGAAGGAAAACCTGGAATATATCTGATTTTCTTTCCTGTAAACCAGCCAGACATAATCTGGAACTTTTTTCCAGGGTAAATCTGTCATGGTAAATGTGTCAGCCACTGGTCAATTCCTGCAACTACCCAAATGCTTTCCTCTCTTTCACTGGAAATACACATGGTGTTTGCCGCAGATTATATTCTCAAAAGATGGCTGTCACAACGTCTCCCATCCCACCTGCTCTTCTTACAAGGTGATCTTGCCATGTTCACATTGAGGAGTGGGTTTATGTTCTTACCCCCCTGAATCTCAGCCGACTTGTACCTGAAGTGAAGGAATACCATGTCATTTATGACGATAGGTCATAAAAGGTGACACAGCTTACATCTGGTTCTCTTGAGATGCTTGCTTTTGGAACCCAGCCACCATGCTGCAAGGAAGCCCAGGTAAGCCCGTGGAAAGGCCATATAGAGATGTTCCAGGGAACAGCCTAGTCGAGGTCTTGACTGATGGCAGCATCAAGCACCAAACATGGAATGAATGAGCCTTCAAATGATTTCAGCCCCTCATCTGACATCACCTCCAGGCTTTGAGTCATCCCAGCTGAGCTCCCAAACATCAAGAAGCAGAAACAAGCCATCCCCTCTATGCCCTTTCTGAATTCCTAACCAACAGAAGCCCCACAGATAATAAAATGGTGGTTGTTCTCATGCCAAAAACTTTGAGGTAGTTTATTACCCAGCAATAGTAGCTGGAACCATGTTCCCTTTACTTGGAATGTCCTTTCCCTACACTGTCCCTGAGCACTCTTATTCTCCCCTCAGGGAGTAATTCAGACGTTAGCTCCCCTGTGAGTATCCCACCTGGGGAACTTTGTAAATATACCTTTGCTTTGGCACTTATCGTTTTGGTTCTTGACCTCCTCTGCCTTGCCTGCTGCACTGTGTTCTCCTCGAGGACTGAGCTTATTCTGTCTTGCTTGTTTGAATTAGAAGCAAAAGAGTAGAGCAACTGGAGATTTTGGAGTCAAACAGACCTAAGTTTTGAATTCCAGCTGGACTACTTACTAATTGGGCAAGTTACTTACTCTCTGAGTAGTCTCATGTACAATCACCTATGTAAAATAGTGACCATGTCTATCATTACTGTCAGGAGCAATCTTGATGGTATCTATTCTGAGCCCAGTGTTTGGCATGTAAAATGCCCCATTACAGAGCAGGTATTGTCATTATTATTTCATTACCCCCTGCATTTAGTGCAGTATGATTTAAATTCATTTGATCATTCAACCAGTATTTGCAGAGCACCTAACATGTGCCAAGCACTATATATTTCATAGTTGATATTCAATAAATATTTCTAACATATGTGTGTACAAAATAATGCAATTGGCAATGGATACGAGGCTTCTTACCAAGGATTCTTTTTCTCAGACTCAAAAGTACAACAGGGATTTTAATCTTTTTGTCACATCTCAAAATGGTCCCAAACCAAAGTCTGTTTATTCTATGAATTGCCAGCCTTTAGGACTTTGGGCTTAAAGGTTTATATTCATTTTCTATTGCTGCCATAACAAATTACCACAAACTTAGTGGCATAAAATGACACAGATCTATCAGCTTATAGTTTTAGAGGTCAGAAGCCCAACACAGGTTTTACTGAGCTAACTTGCAGATGTTGGCAGGGCTGCATCCATCTGTGGGTGAGAGCACCCACTCCTTGCCTTTTCTATATTAAAGAGACCACTCACGTTGCTTGACTTGTGGACTCCTCTCTCCGTCTTCCAAGCCAGCAGAGGCCAGCTGTATCCTTTCCACATTACATCTGCCTTACATTTTTTTATTCTTGCAGCCAGGAAGGTTCCCCGAATTGAAATTGAGAGACTCATGCAATTACATTTAGGGCCCACTTAGATAATCCAGGATAATTTCTACATCTTGAGGCCCTTAACCCTAATCACATCTACAAAGTCCTGTTTGCCATGTAACAGAACACATTTACAGGTTCCAGGGATTCAGATGTGGATAACTTTGGAGAGCATTACTCTGTCTCCTATAAAGAATTTCACTTAAAAAGCCTGGAAGGAGCCTCAGCCGGATGAACCCTGCTCCTCTACCAGCTCACAGATGAAGAAACAGAGAAGGAAGTGCCTTACTCAGTGTCACACTGCTAGTTCAGTTTAGAGCTGAGGTTGGAACCCAAGTCTCTTGACTTTGAGTTCAGAACTCTTTCTGCTACTCGAAGTTGGTCTGCTCACCAGCAGCTACACACATGACCTTGAGCTTGTTAGACATGCAGACTTTCAGGCCCCACCTCAGACCTACAAAACCAGTCTCTGCATTTTATCAAGATCCTCAGGTAATTTTTAAGTATCTTCAGGTTTGAAAGGCACTGATCTAGGACATCACAGAGCCTCCTGTTTCTTTCCTGACAAGAAAGTTGTACACAATCGATGGGTAAGTATCTCAAGAAGTTTGGCCTCATTGCTCCCTCCTGAGCCCAACTGATTTTGATCCAGGCTAATCAAATCTCTAAAGATGCAGATTTAACACGACCATCCCCAGTCCTTGTTTGTCTGGGGCAGCCCCTGAATGCCAGGTTCAGCGTTCCAACATCGTGCCATACAGCTTTCTCTTCTTGAGAAAGAGGCAGTACAACAGAGCAGTTGGCACTTGGACTCTGGACTCACCTTGCCTGGGCTCAACTCCGAAAACCACCACTTACTTAACAAACTTGAGGTCTGTGACCTTGGGTGAGTTGCTGGTTTTCTCTGGGCCTCAATTTCCACATCTGCAAATGAGAACACAGTACCTACATGATAAGTGAGGAGGGACTTAACATATGTAAAGCACTCAGAACAGTGCCTGCCACTCAGCAAGAGTGATGTGTTAGTTCTTTCTCATTCTTCTGGGACCCCTTCCAAGACTAATCAAAATCCCAAATGAACTCAGTCTCTAGGAATTTCTCAAGACTCTGTATCTTCTGGGCTCAGAGGAGACACCCTGACCATGGTTCCAGGTGATGAGAATATTCACTGGTTTAGAACCACACTCCAGCCATCAGAACTACACTGGCATCAGGAGAAAGACCAGGAAGAAGGACCTGGCTTTGGTTTAGAGTATTTGGTCCCCTCACATGCGATGTGTCGGGTCTGTCTGATGATGCCCACTGTCTATAGCTAACACTTATGTTCAGTCATCAAAGAGTTTTAAAGCAACGTAGATGGGCTTAATTACATTAAGTTTCAGAACCATTCTGAATAAAACAGAGGAGGGCAGGATGCTGAGAAATTTCAAACCCACATCACTACATGGGCACCCCCTCCTCTTTTTCCTCCCTCTCCTCCTCCTCCTTTGTCTTCTTCTTCTTCTTCTTCTTTTTTTTTTTTTTTTTTTTTTAGGTTTTCCAGTATGGTCATCTCTTGGATCCCTATAATAACTAGGCTGACTTAAGAATTTATAAATAAAAATTATGTTTTTAAAAGCATTATATCGAAGTTGAAAATTGTAACTTGGCTTTACTGGAGGACGCTGAAACAGAATTCATCATCTTACTGAATGAGCATCTGTGGATTTTGCAATATGGCCTTTTAAGTTTTCTGTTCAGCTAGCAATGGAATCTCAAAGTTCAAAGCTTCTTAAAGTTCATTTTATCTATTCCCCCATCCAATGCTCAGATCACCTTCATAACATCCCTCTTGATTTTAGAACTTGCTAAATTCTCACAGCTTTTAGAAAAATGGAAGAGAGCCAAGGATAATTCTTTTTTATTTTTTATTGTTATGTTAATCACCATACATTACATCATCAGTTTTTGATGTAGTGTTCCATGATTCATTGTTTGTGCATAACACCCAGTGCTCCATGCAGAACGTGCCCTCTTTAATACCCATCACCAGGCTAACCCATCCCCCCACCCCCTCCCCTCTAGAACCCTCAGTTTGTTTTTCAGAGTCCATCGTCTGTCATGGTTCGTCTCCCCCTCTGACTTACTCCCCTTCATTCTTCCCCTCCTGCTATCTTCTTCTTTTTCTTTTTTCTTAACATATGTTGCATTATTTGTTTCAGAGGTACAGATCTGTGATTCAACAGTCTTGCACAATTCACAGCACTCGCCATAGCACATACCCTCCCCAATGTCTATCACCCAGCCACCCCATCCCTCCCACCCCCCACCACTCCAGCAATACTCAGTTTGTTTCCTGAGATAGAGCCAAGGATAATTTAATGGAAAGTTTAAACTCACCTCAAAAAGATTTCTAATTTCAAATATAAGGCATGTTGTGAACTAAGAGACAGCATAAATGAATATAAAATGTAAGTTAACCATCGATGAATAATTAATTAGACTGCAATAGGCCAACCATACAGGATATATCACAAACATTATAAGAACTAACTAAAGAGGAGTGCCTCGGTGGCTCAGTTGGTTAAGCGGCTGCCTTCGGCTCAGGCCATGATCCCAGGGTCCTGGGATCGAGCCCCATGTCAGACTCCTTCCTCAGCGGGGACCCTGTTTCTCCCTCTCCCTCTGCCTGCTACTCTGCCTACCTGTGTTCCCTCTCTCTCTCTCTCTGTCAAATAAATAAATAAAATCTTAAAAAAAAAAGAACTAAAGAACCTAAAAGCAGAAACACGTAGAAAACATATTTCTAGTAAACCATTGGTTTGAAACCTACTCCTTCTGTGATGATTCTCCTTTGTTGGACATGGCTTTAGAAATTCAGAAGTGAATCTATTCTTAATGTTTTACTTAAAAAGGGGAACATTTGTTAAATCAGCTGTTTGAATTATAGAATTGTAGTACTAAAAAGAGATTATAGAGGTTATCTTTGTTCCAATGAGGAACTGAAGCCCCAGAGAGGTCAAATGGTGTCCGAGGTAGGGCAGGATCTGAAGGATGACATCAGAAAGTATAAGAATCTTGAGCATGGTGCTTGAGTGCCCTAAAGGAGTCCCGGCTGATTTCTTCAAGAACTGGGCCTGGTCATTGTCAATTAGCAGCATACTGCAGTGACAAAATCAAACATGATGCCATCTCCAGGTCCAGCTTGCAATCAGGTGACGTGTGCTACGTAACAGGAGACAAAGCATGTTTTCCTTAGATTCAGTTAAGCAGTGGTGCCTGCTAAGGGTTTCACTGACTCAAGATCTCTACTATGGTCCTGGGGAGATATGGCACCAGGGGCAGAGGCTAGACTAAATGGCTGCTTCCTCAGTACTCACAGACCACGGTGTATGATATGTTTACTTACTAACTTTCCCTTTTAGCCCTAGAAAGATTCTAATGCAATATCTGTCACAGAGAGCCAAAGAAACTAAATTGCTAAGGGCACAAGCTTTGTGCTCATACTCCTGAGATTTAAATCTTGGCTCTACCACATACTAGCTGAGTGACCTTATTTAAGTTATGTAACCTCTCTGCGATTTTTTCCTTGACTTTTTATGGAGATAATTATAGTATTAGCACATAAGGTTGTTATAAAGATTAAGTGGAAAATAAACTGAAAGAGTGAAAATAAATTCTGTTAGTAATCAGACTACAGTGTTTATAATGGAACATCAATAGAAGATTTCTAACAGACCATACCCAAGGCCACACCACTGCTACAAAGTGACTAACAGTTCCTTCTTCTGAGTGAGTTCTGCCTTCATACCAACATCATCTGGAGTCTCACTTTGTTCTTCCTGCCTCCAGAACAAAATTTTCGAGATGCCCAATGGCTGAACTGTCCTTGCTTCTTGATAGCATTCCAAAATGAGTCCCAGCTTCCCTGATGCCAACTTAAAATCATCTGGCATAAGTCCAAATCTTATAACAAGCCCCTCTCAACTCATAGAGACATCATCACGTGTATGCTTTCTCTTATCACAAGCTAACTAAACTTAACCTTGTATGAGTTCAGGTGTGCTCCCAGTGGTCTTTGATAGATTTCCACAACACTGAGTACATACCATATGCACAAGAAATGCTAGCTATTGGCAGTGATAGGAAAGTCGTCTTTCCTCCAGCTTTTTACATGTACCATGCCTCGAGGTATGCTTGTTCAATGAAGAGCCTTTCTTATGTAACTGGGAAGCCAGGTAGCCTGGCTAGAATTAAGAGACAAAATTTTTCCTCCAAGGCCCAAAATATTATTTGGAAGTGTCCCAGGTAACCGCAATAACAATTGGTTGAATGGAAAAGCAAATAAAGCAAAGATTTTGAGCCTACTGAATTCCAAGTAGTAACCAGGAATTGCTCATTGCCTGGAGATTTTAAGTCAGGCTAGCCAGATCACTAATAAAAAAAGACGGTTGAAATAGCTAAATTCTTAAGTTCTTGTTTCCAAATTTCTACAAACACCCATTTAACAAATAAGGAAATGGACTCTTGGAGAAGTAGAATGAGTGCCCAAGGCACATGCATGCTGATTAGGCTGGGTCTGGAACACAGGACAAGGCTTTATTTGTATAGAAGGTATATTAGCTACTTACTGCTGCATCACAAATCACCCTAAAACTTAGTCAAAATAAGAGTCATCATTTATTCTCTTTAGCAATTTCTTCTGGTCAGGAACCTGTGAGTTCCTTGGCTGGGCAGTTCAGGCTCAAGGTCTTTCATGAGATGCAGCCATCTGAAGGGTTGCCTGGAACTTGAGGATCCACTTCTAGGTGGCTCACTTCTGGCTGGAAAAGAGTCTCTCTACAGGGCTGTTCGAGTGTCTGTAGGACATGACTGCTGTCTTTCCCCATAGGGAGCAATCCAAGGGACCAAGACAGTAGTAGCAACATTCTGTATGATCCAGGCCTGCAAGCCACGCATCATCACCTTGGCCATATTCTACAGTTAATACACGCCGGCCCGGTTTCAGTGCCAGCTCTGTCCGTCTGCCAGATGTACTATTTTGAACCAGCACCAAAAGTCTGAGTCTCCGTTCCCTCATTTATAATATAAAAATAACAATTTCCTTTTGGGGCCGTTTTCAACATAAACCAGTATAACAATATCAAGGTTTGTTCAGTACAATGAGCTGCCCCATAATGCACATTAGTTAGAAGTGATTTCGCTTCCTTAAGGAGCCTGTCTCTAGTTCGCCTCATTCTTGCCAAGTTTTAACTCCAAACATCCCTTTTTTTCACCCCTGGAGAGACAAATCAGTCGTCAGTCCCTGCCCAGCCACCTGCTGATCCTAACCCGGATCCGAGATAGGACTATCCAGAGGCGGAACTCTAGTTCCAGGGATGACCGTGGTGCCCGGAATGCATTGGGAAAAGGACCGGAGGGGGTTCCGCGGCTCTTTTCCGATCACTGAGGGCCGCGGCAGACACCGGGCGGGACCTTCCCGGTACCCTGTGGCGGACTCGCGGCTGCAGCGTGGGGACGCCTTGAAAGCAGAGCAGCGGGGCGCAGGAAAGAAGAGCGGGGCAAGCCCTCCCCGGCCACTCTATGCCTGGTTGGAGGCTGCTGGCTCAGGCCGGCGCCCAGGTGCTGGGCTGCCGCGCGGGCGGCCTGGGTGCTGCCCGGGGCTCGGCAAACAGGTGGGTGGGCTAGAGACAGGGTGTGGGGTTGTGGTCCCTGCAAACCACAGACCTGGAACAGTGACATGGCCCAGTGCGGAGGGGTCTGCCCAGGGTGGAGGAGGAAGGGGCGCAGTACCAGAACGCAGGCACAGAGGGGTAAGGAGCGTTACTCCAGGGAAGTGCCCATTAAAGGAGTGAAGGGGTGATTTTTTGTTTTTAACGTTTATGAGCCAGCGACTGGTAGAGAGCATTACCAGCAGCAATAATATCTACCAATTAGTGGGCGTTTTCTATGTACTGAATGCTTTGTTAGGTATATTAGGCGCCTTAGCTCGTGTAGCCTCACGAGATATAATTGCTATTGTTACTCGTTTCACAGACACTGTCATTATTCCGTACTGTCATGATTGCAGTTTGCAGGTAAAACGAAAACTTGGGGAAATAACTTACCCAAGGTCACTCAGCTAATTAGTGTAAAATTGGGACTCTAACCTGGATGTACCTGACTACAAAAGGTGGATAGGCGACAGAAAGCCTTACTTCATTTCTGACCCTCCGTGCAAGAATTACATACCTCCTTTCCGACACAAGGTCTTCCTTGGTGTGTTCACGTGCTCAGAGATCATGTCTTTTATGGATCTTCTGAGCCTAGGCCTTGTCATTGCTGGGAAGAGGTGAGCTTATCAGAGATCAGCATCCCACATTCTGCCACCTCCACTGGATGTAAACGATTAAGTACACATACAAATGGGTCAGCTGCTCCTGTGTCTAGGTGGGACATCTCTGTTAGAAATTGGTTTATTCCAGAGGAGAAGATGAAGACCTTTTACAAAGTGTGAACCCCATTATTATCATAAGGAATGTCAGAAAGAAAACTTGCACAGATACCAAATCCTTTCCTAAGGCCCAGACTACACTTTCCAACTCATGTGACCTCTCTTCCCCACATTAAATGGGGGAACTCTTTATATTGTGATCTCTTTTATAATTTTTATTTTTACAGAACGGACATCTGGCTTTTGGTTAGAAGTCTCCATGGCAGGAGTGGTACTTGGTGGGATGAGCATCTTTCTGAGGAAAATGTCCCATTTGTTAAGCAGTTAGTCTCTGATGAAAATAAAGCCCAGTTAGCAAGTAAACTGTGTCCTTTGAAAGATGAGCCATGGCCGCTACATCCCTGGGAACCAGGTAGTTATTTTATATTTGATGGTTTCTCATTTCCTAGTTACTGTGTGGCTGGAACATTCAAAATCATAGTGACTGCTTGATGAATGTATCACCTCTTGAATTTACTTTTCGTGTCTTAAGTGTGTCTGTTTCATTGTGGTTTGGTTTGCAAGGTTATTTCTAGCATGCTGGTCTACTATTAGCAAATGTCTGATGGTAATCAAGACCTCCTCAAGAAGCTGTTTTTAGGTGAAAGGAAAATCATTCTGCATATGTTTTCTTATTTCCTTCAGATTAAAAAAAATTATATAAAATAAATCAGGGAAGAAAAGCTGGAGGAGTATGATCTAAACTACACTGTGTCACACAGATGTTTTCAGTTGGAATGTTCTAGCACTCCAGGTTTGCCAAGCATAACTCCAGAATCAGCTCCTTGTGCTTAGTAGAGTAGTAAACCCATGTGTAGCCAGACCAAAAATAAGGCCTGTCCTTATTTGAGGTTGAGAGTGGTCTTTGGTTGGGGTTTATTGTGACAGTTGAATTATATAGTGATCAGAAATTCTAGGGACACCTGGGTGGCTCAGTCAGTTGAGCATCTGCCTTCAGCTCAGGTCATGATCCCAGAGTCCTGGGATCGAGTCCCGAATCCAGCTCCTTGCTCACCGGGCAGCCTGCTTCTCCCTCTGCTTGCCACTCCCCTTGCCTGCCGCTCCCCCTGCTTATGCACTCTCACTCTCTCTCTGACAAATAAATAAAATCTTTAAAAAAAAAAAGTTCATAGTGGAGCAACTTTACTAACTTAGGCAAGAAATCTAAGTGGCATGGTGGAGGCTGACATATTTTAGCAACTTGACCACTTGTGTCATCCCTTAACGCCAGCTAAGTTCTTAGAATTTGAGTAGTTGTTTTCTAATTAATGACATTAGATATGACTTGATACTAGGAAAGCAAAGCATAAGGATGGATTTATCATGTCCTCTATTAATACCATTGTTTTAAACCAGAATATATCAGTTTACCTATTTTCTTTATTTTATAGTTACCATATATTTATTCATTATACAGAGATTTATTAAGTAACAGTGTGTTACCCAGCCATGGTTGAAGTCACTTACATCTCTGAGGAATAGTAGTGTTTTAATCTATGAATATATTAGCATGTTTCTTAACTGTCTGTCGCTCATATTGAAACCACAGTGTAGAAATACTGTTGCTTCATGTTGGCGAATGTTGAAAAAGTTTGTAATAACACTGATTTGTTTTTAATTACCAGGTTCCTCTAGAGTAGGCCTTATCGCACTGAAGCTGGGTATGATGCCTTTATGGACCAAAGATGGTCAGAAGCATGTGGTTACATTACTTCAGGTAAGAAAGAAGCAGAGGATGTAACAGATCAGTATGTGTGCAAGATCTATTTGTGCAAACCTGCATGGACGGTATTTGTATCCTGAAATACATGACTGTGATGAAGAATGGGCTAATGTCAAGCATAAATGCTATTAAAGAACTTTACTTCTGTTTCAGTGAATGTTTCACTCTTGCCTGAGTGGTGGCCTTCTTGATACTGGCATAAGGATAACTACAACCATGAATAAAAAAAAAAGATTGTAACCTAGCTTCTCACAGCTGTACGAGTTGAATTTGTAATTGGAAAAAAATCTTAGTCCCATCTTATTTTCATTCTTTCAACTCAAAAATAAAATTTTGATCTCTTTGCTAACTTAGAATGTAACATTCTTGTCTGGGGAAGCAGCATTTTGTTGTCTGAGATAAGACAAACTAGTGGTTAAGAATGTGATCCCTGAGAACAGAATATCTGACTTTAGATCTTGTTTCTGCCACTTCCTAGCTATGTTCCTTGGAACATTCTGCCTCTGCAAAAGATATAATTGTATTTGGTAAAAGATATAGTTATTAGCTACCTCAAAGGTTTTTGTGAGGGTTGCACAAGGTAATAAACGTCAAACACTTATATAACAGTGTTAAATGTCCAATATACATTGACTGCTGTTGTCTTTATGATTATTATTAGAGAAAGATTACTGAGAGAGTTAGGAGACCATCATTCCCCAGATCAGTTTGGACACCTGAGTTCATCTTTGGGGCCTAGTCTTAGACAAGTGATTAGACAGATGTTGGTGATTGAAATGAGAGTTCATGCACATAGACCCAGGGGGCCTACAAGCCTTAGGATATTTTTATTAACTCCGAATGATCAAAGAGAAGATTACAGTTTCTAAAACTCTAATGAATTTAGGGAGCTTTCAGGAATGACTGGTGGAATTGTGCATTGGTACAACCACTTCAGAAAACAATTTAGCATAATTATGTGGTAAAGTTGAGATAGGTGAATCTTGTGGTCTTAGCAGTTCCACTCCCGAGTATTAATAGAAAACTTGGACTTTATTACTTTACAACAATGTTTATAGCAGTATTGTTCTTAATACTCCAAAACTGGAAATAACCCAAATGTCCAGTAGCCGAACGGATAAATAAGTCGTGGTATTCATGTAATGGAATGCTGGATAGCAATGAAAATGAACAGAAGAGAGTTACACACAGCAATATGGATGAAACTTAGAAATATAAACAAGTGAAAGAAGCAAAACATGGAAAAGTACATACAATCTGATTCTGTTTATACAAAGTCTAAAGCAGGCAACAATAAACTACATGCTTTCAAAGGTAGCAACTGTAAGGAAAAGTAAGTAAATGATTACCATGTGTCAAGAATAGTACTTATTTCTAGGCCAGTGCTTCTCAAACTTTAGCAAGCCTTAATCACCTAGAAGGTTTATAAAACAAGGAGATTCTGATTCATTTGGTCTGGGCTGGGGCATGAGGATCAGCATTTTCACCAAGTTCCCAGGTGATGTTGATGCTGCTTGTTTGAAGACCACACTTTGAGAACCACTGCTCTAGGGGTTAAAAAAAGGTGGGGAGGGAAATTACTAGAAAGAGACAGGCTTTGTGGATTCTACTTCTTGACCCCGGTTGGTGGTGAATGCTTATTTTCTTCATAAATACTCATTCTGTTGTATATTTATGTTTTAGGCACTTTTCTGTGTGTGTTGTCTGTATGCTCTGTCTGTGCTTGACATTTTTTTTTTAAAGTTTACTTCTATATTTTAAGATTGTGGTTGGTGTTAGAGGAATGATGAGATAACTAGGGAATTCCTAATTGTCCTATGGCTTCAGTGTGACTGGTATGATATATTAAAGTGTATCTTAGCACATACTTAGTTTTTTTTATATTTGTTTCCTTAGGTACAAGACTGTCATGTTCTAAAATATACTCCAAAGGAAAACCATAATGGAAAAATGGCAGCCCTAACTGTAGGAGGAAAAACTGTATCACGTTTCCGTGTAAGGATGTGTTTTCATTCTTTAGAAGAGTACATTTCATTAGTTTCAGATCTGAGTTCTTTAGGTTTTGAGGCTATTCCATAGTCACAAATTTGTGTTTATCCATGAGGTAAATTATGGATTTGAGGGAAGGCAGTCTAGTGAAGCCATTGAGCCCAGGATTCTGAGAGAATTTGAGTTTGTTCCAGTACCTCTCCTCAGTATTTGGAACAAGTAACTTTACCCTCTAAGCTGAAGTATTTGCCCACTGTACAATGGGGATAAAAATACTACTTACCTAAGAGGTTTGTTACCAGGATTAATAGGATTTTTCATATGTGCCTAGCATGTCACAGACACTTAGTAGATGGTAGCTATTTTGTCATTTATGTTTAATTTATCATTTTTTTCTAAGTTGTCTCAATACCTGACACCAACAGCATGTGGGGATTAATTTGTATATATTAGAAAGAACTTTTCTTTGTGTGTGCAATTTTTTTAATCTGAAATCATCACTGTAAATATGAGAATACAGTACAGTATATCATACAATCAGTAAGTTGTTTTTATTTTCACTGTTGTACACTGTGTATAGCGACAAGGAAAGGGAAGTTTTGGAGGAAAGACGTGTGTGAGGTGTTTACAGAAAATTCAGGTGGAGTTGTCCTATAAATAGTGGGATATACCGATCAGTGAGTTCAAGGTGGTTAAAATCACTGGAGTCCTATAGTTTGATAGGACTAGAAGCCATTTAGGCCAGTCTCCTAAGTGTTAGAGAAGTTAGCTACTTTGCATATTATGGTAGTCTATATATATTTTAGTCTGCTATTAATTCTTGACAGTTTATTGCCTAATAATTTTAGGGTTTAAATAGTTTCACAATAATGAAAAGCACAGTGAGGTATTAATGAAAACTTTAAAAAAATGTCAGATTTTTTCAAATGTTTGAATTTTTTAAAGGTGTAAATACATGCTAGTCTTCATGTGAATAATTCTTTGATTTGATAGGTGCCTGTTTTCTCATTGATTGTACTTCTGTGCTTTTGTTTTGTTTAGCACAATCATCTTTATTTTCATTACCAATTTTGTAAATTCATGACTTTATTGCCTTGATATTTGTAAATCAAACATGATGTTGGGATAATCCATTCTTGCACCAACAGATCTGTAAACATTACTTCCCAGAACTATGAGAAAGTGGAAAAACAAGTGGATGTGGGGTCAGAAGAGCTGAGTTCTAATTCTGACTTCTCCCATTAGCTCCCTTCACTCCACTTTTTTTAAATATCCATTTTCTTACACATAAAAACAGGGAATTCGACTTGATGGTTGCTAAATCCTCTTTTAGTTCTAAAAGTCTCCATTGGTTCTCCAATATCTTAGTTCTCAAGAAAAAAACAAAAGTTCCCCCACAAAATGTATTTGGCCGCTCAATTTATTCTATTTTACTTAGGAAAATGTCCTACAGAGTTTATTAATACTAATAATTAAAATATTTCAGAAATGGGGAGCCTGAGTGTTTCAATTGCTAAGCGTCTGCCTTTGGCTCAGGTCATGATCCCAGGGTTCTGAGATGAAGCCCCAAGTCTGGCTTCCTGCTTAGTGGGAGCCCCTCTCTCTGCTTGTGCACTCTCTCTCTCTCTCTCTCTCTCTCTCTCTCAAATAAATCTTTAAAAAAATTTCAGAAATAATAGTACTTTCATACTTGAGACTGTGGTCTACATATTTTAAGCTTTATTCTCTTTAGTGAATATACCGCACAGCAAGACGATTTGGATGCCTTATTATGTTGTGGTGGATTTCCACCCACTTACTTACACACACTTTTTTATTTACTTCTCTGGTATGGAAAGCACTACAAGGGTCTTTCCTGTTCTTTAAGATATACATTTTCTAGGGGTGCCTGTGTGGCGCAGTTGGTTAAGCAACTGACTCTTCGTTTTGGCTCAGGTCCTGATCCCAGGGTTGTGGGATTGAGCCCCCCGTCAGGCTCTGCCCTCAGCGCGGAGTCTGCTTAAGATTCTCTCTGCCCCTCTCCCCTGTGCATGCGCGTGCGTGCACTCTCTCTTTCTAAAATAAATAAATAAATCTTTAAGAAAAAAAGAAGATAAGTTTTCTAGATCCAGAGGACGTGTATTACAATATTAAGAAAAAACTTTGTCTTTGAATGACCTTTCTTCAGAATTAGATGTGAAAATGAAGTTTTAGAGTTCTTCATAAGTAAAGAATTTTGGTTCAGAAAGGAAAAAGATTTTCAAAACTAAAAATATGCAAACTTCCTCTTGGATATTGTAACCCTCACAGAAACTGCAAGTAGATTGGTTATAGAAAGTTTTAAAAACAAATAGACCTGGGCGCCTGGGTGGCTCAGTCATTAAGTGTCTGCCTTCGGCTCAGGTCATGATCCCAGGGTCCTGGGATCGAGCCCCGCATCGGGCTCCCCGCTCAGCGGGAAGACTGCTTCTCGCTCTCCCTCCCCCCCTGCTCATGTTCCCTCTCTCGCTGTGTTTCTCTCTGTCAAATAAATAAATAAAATCTTAAAAAAAGAAAAAAACAACAAATAGACCTATGCACATAAAATATCAAATAGTTAAGTATTCTAAAATGAATTGACTGAATCAGTTTTATTTATAATAGGGCTAAAACTGTTTTGTTTTGTTTACCCTGTAAAGAATTTAGGCCTTCCAGAAATTAGACTGTTTTGCTTTTGCTATTTTTGTAACTTATTATAAATAAAAACATAGGAAGTTAAGTGGCCTTAAAAGTTGATTAAATCAATTCATCTTAGGAGCGAGAAGCATTTTCATTGTGAGAAGGATAATTGCAGAGAACTTAGAAGAGGGAGAAAATAAATGCAGCCTCATAGATGGGATTATCCAAGTGTGACACTGCTGTCAGTCTTTTAAATTGCCTTTTGAAATCATTTATTTGGAAGTTAAAAAAAAAAAAAACTTCACTTACACTGCTGCTGCTTTCAACTCAACTTGAGCGTTTGGATTTTCTTATGATTGATACCTAATTAGTTTTATGATATTTTGATTTTTAAAAGAAAAAATTAAAGTATTCAATTATATAGTGAAATTGGAATATAATCAAGAGTATGTATTACCTTTTATGTCTCAGTCTAGTTACTTAGATCAAGATGTTTATCTTAGCTATGTTGTGTTTCTGAAAAAGTAAAAGTTTTTTCTTAGAAGCTTCCTCACATACTTAGAAACAGATATTAATAAAAGAATATGCTTCTAAAATCATGTAGAATATGTGAATGTCAAAAATAAATTTTAAAGTCTGTTCTAAAATGTAATAAATTTAAATCTGATACATCAGGGAAATAATTGCAAGGAGGCACATTTTTAAATGAGAACTTATGTGTTTGCTTTTAATGTGAAGGAAGTGTGCATGGTTGAAGATGAAAATAGGGGCCTAGGGACACCTGGGTGGCTCAGTCGGTTAAGCATCTACTTTTGGCTCAAGTCATTGATCCCAGGACCTGCGTCAGGCTCCTTGCTCAGCGGGGAGTCTGCTTCCCCCTCTTCCGCTGCCCTCCAGCCTAGTCGTGCTCTCTCTCTCTCTCTTCTCTAACAAGTAAATAAAGTCTTTGAAAAAAAGAAAAGAAAAGTAGGGGCCTTGATAAGGGTGGTGTTGAATATCAGTGTTAGATTTCAGCATGTGGGAGGCAAAACTATAGGGAATGACTAGGATGAACTTACGTTATCACTCTTGGAGGAATGGAGGAAAGGATAGCTTCTTGAGGGAACACCGTAAGGTACAAAGCAACCTTTTGTGGGCATCCAGAGCAGAGCTTCTCAGCATCTGTTGCATGGGTCCACTGGAGGGCCCCAAGGACATTCCCAGCCCACATACTTGTGGGCTGATCCAGAAATTAACATTCGATGCTTACAGGCCAGTGCCACCCAATTTCATGTTGACCAAAGGCAGTCTTCTCAGTAAGTTACAAAGTGGCACTAACAGTTTACATTTTAAACTGAAATCATCAAGTAACTGAAGATTGCTACATAGTCATATAATCTATAATTAAGACTGGCTGTGCAGATACTCCATTGGATTGGGGGCAGTGATGCTTGGTTATCAGTACATCATCAGCATTGTCTTAAGTTGGTTAGGGTCTTTCAATTGCTGCTGTTCTTGCTTTTTTTACTACAAATTACTCTTGGTTTGGTTTCATAGTAGTTTAGTTTCTTGAAGATTTGTTCTTCCTCAGAATAAGATCTTTATTTTAGGCCTACAATTTTTTAATAACTAGACTTGAAGATAACATTGCAAACACAGTAATGTTATGTGCCAAGAACTGATGCAGCAGCAAGAGTGGAAAGGTGTAGTGACTTGGAGAGGCAAACCAGGACTTCACACCCAGATGGATGTCTGTCCTCCATCTTTTGTGTCTTCACCATTCATTTAGCTCACTTCTGCAGTGTATGACTTGCCACTGTGCTTAGCTCTAAAGTTGTAGACACAGGTGAATAAAACAGTTCGCCATCCAGGTGCTCCAGCAGGCAGGCAAACATTCGTGTAAGTTGATAAGTGTAAAGTAATGTGGACAATAATTGAAATATAGGCAAGGTCTAGAGAAAGCATAGACCAAGGAGTAGTCTGCTCTGGCAAGGCTGCTCAGGCAGGAATCTGGACAGGAAGTATTACTGGAGCTGAGACTAGACATAAACAGATTTTTAATGAGCTTTGGAGGTACAGGGGTGGGGAAGAATTACAGGCCAAGAGACCGACATAGGCAGACATAGGTAAGCATACATAGAGTACTGTGGTTCCTTGGGGACCTGCAGGTGCTTCTTTTGTGATGAGAGGGGAAGTTGAAGGGGAAGAGCATCAGGAAGATAGATACACCTGTGTTGGTTATAGTTCCATGAAAGAAGCACCCTTCACATCAGGAAATATAAAGTGGTACAACTTTTTTGTCAAGTCTTCTAGCAGTCTGTATCAAGAGTCTTAAGAACTAAGAAAAGAAAAAAGAGGACATTATTTTAAGGAAATGAGATATTCATAAAGTTTTCTATTTGAAGATATTTTTATTCAAGGATATTTACAGTACAGAAAAAAGGGCATGAGTGGAGGGAAAAGCAGGCAGCGGGACCTACCAGGAGCTGGGGATGTAGCAGCAACCAAAGTTTCTGTTCTCAAGAAGCTTACATCTTGGTGGGCTTGGGGATGAAACAGGGAGGCCGTGGCTTAGAAGATAAACAATAAAAAATGTGTATCACAACAAATAGAAGTGCTTTGTAGACTAATAAAGTAAGCTGAGGGAACTGCAAGTGACAAAGTGGTGCTATTGTAGATAGAATAATCAGGAAAGATAAGTTAATATTTAGATGGAGGCCTGAATAAAGTGTGGGAGCAAGCCCTGCAGAAATCTGAAAAGCATTCCAGGCAGGGGGAATAGTATGTGCAAAGGACCTGAGGTTATTGTTTATTTTTATTTTTATTTTTAAAAATCTTTTATTTGTTTATTTGACAGAGACAGACACAGCAAGAGAGGGAATACAGCAGGGGGAGTGGGAGAGGGAGAAGCAGGCTTCCTGCTGAGCAGGGAGCCCGATGCGGGGCTCGATCCCAGGACCCTAAGATCATGACCTGAGCCGAAGGCAGGTGCTTAACGACTGAGCCACCCCGCACCCCCTGAGGTTATTGTTTAATGTGTTCTTGGAATGTGAGGAATGCCTTGTACCTGAAGCAGGGTGAGCCAGGAGGAGAGTAGTAGATGAGGTCAGATTGTATAGAACCTTGGAAACCATGTTAAGGATTTAGGATTGATTCTGCATGAGACATAGGTAAGGTAATGCTTATAAAGCTAATAAAACTCAGATTTAGCTTGAGTTTTAAAAGGATCATGCCAGCCGTGACTGGAGAATAGACCATAGGGTCAGGAGTGTGGAAGTTTGGAGACCAATTAGGAGGCTATTAATATAATCCAGGCAAAAGATGGTGGTTTGAGGTGCAGGGGAGAAGTAATTGATGTGGGCTTTATTTTTAAATAGAGTCTGCAGGAACTGCTGGTGTGTGGGACATGGGATGTGACAGAGAAAAAAGTCAAAGGTAACCACAAGATTTTGGGTCCAAGTAACAGAAGTATGGAGTTGCCATTTATTGAGGTTTGGGAAACCAGAGGAAAGCAGGTGTCTGGGAGGAAGTTGAGTTCAATTTTAGACATATCAAACTTGAGTTGCTGTATGACATGAAAGTGAGATACTGAGTTAGCGGTTGGACGAAAGAATTTGTAGTTCAGAGTAGAATTTGCAATGGAGGTTAGAAATGTGGGATATGAAGGAACTGAGAGAGAGTGCAAGTCTCAAGGAGAGAGTGGTCACCTGTGCCAAGCATTGCTGGTAGAGCCAGTGAGATAAGTATTGACCAGGGTATTTGACCACATAGAGATGGTTGGTGACCTTGATAAGCACTTTGCATTGAGTATTTAGGGGCTGCAAGCACCTGATTAAAGTGGGTTTGAGAGAATGGGAAGATAGAAAGTAGATTCAGCAGAAGTTTTTCAAGGAGCATTGTCATAAGGGGGAATGGAAAGGAGACCATGTGGTCAAGGGAAAGTTTTGTTTTAATATGAGTTATCGTGACATCTTTGCATACTGATAGGATAATTCCAGTAGAAAGGGGGAAATTGGTGATTCAGAAGGCAGTGGAGACAATTTCAGGAGTAAAGCCATTGAATAGGTGGGAGAAGGGTGGGATGAGTACATAGTGAGGGATTTGGCTTCTAATAAGAGCATGGACAGCCTACCTGTCATTGTGATTTCCAGCCCCAGTTCACATCAGAATCATAGGGAGTGCTTAAAAAACACACTGACACCTGGATGACACCTTCGAGCAGTGAAGCTGCAGTCTCCACACAGAAGGCCCTTGGCATTGGCGTTTTCTAAAAGTGCCCCATGTGTATCTTGTGCAATCTGGCGGGGGGTGGGGGATGGCAGTAGGTAAGTGCTTGTGCAGGAAGTTTGATTGGGTGATAAGACCTTGGGGAAATGCTCCTGTTCTTCTGGTTTTTTAGTGAAATCTGAGGCAACATGGTCAGCTCAAAGAGGGGAGAAGGAGGGAACAGTGCTGGAAATTTTAAAAGAGGTTGTGAAAAGGGGCTTTGGAGAGTGTGAGAGGGATTTAAGTAGGGAAATGAAGGTTGGCCAGACCACGTTTGGGACTCACTTTGAAGTTTGTGATCATACATTTGAATGTGACCCGGTATATTTTCTTCCAGCTGCTTGGAAGCAGGTGCAGAGTAGACAGAGTTGAATTTCCCAGGATTGGGGTTCTTGATATTTAGTCTCCAGTTAGAATTCAAGTATGAGCACAATTCTGTTTCTTTTCCTAAAGAATAAAGGTCTTCCACCATGTAATGTATATGAGCTCCACCATGCACCTGGTTGGATCCTGGGTGAAATGGATTATAGATAAAAATCTCACATCCCTTAAATAAGAATATGGTGCTCTTTATTCATTAGGGGAACAGAGTGCTCTTAATGATTTGTTCTCTGGGTTGTTAAGGACTTGGTTTAGATCTCTGTGCATTGAACTCCACCTTTAGTATAATGGGTTACTTATGTATGCTGCTTTTCCTCTAGAAATCTACATCTGTATTGGAATTTTACCAAGAACTTGGATTGCCGCCAAAACAGAAAGTTAAAATCTTTCATGTAACAGATAATGCTGTGATTAAGCCAGGTAATCTGAGGCTGGGGAGAGGAGGGAGACAAAAATACCCAAATATGTGATTTGTTTAATGTTAGGCCTTTCAATAAAGCTGAATCCACAATACAAAGTCCTAAACATTTATTTTTAAATACAAAGCGGTATCTGATTTTTAATCACTAGGGACAAACAAGCCTTTTTCTTTTTTGACTGGAAACAACTGTAGAGAACTCTTTGTTTTCATTAAAGAGGGAGGAGCACTTTTGTTTTTAATGTACAGAGAGTTTCACATTTGGAAAAGCCACTCCAGATAAATACACTAACTTTTATTTTTTTATTTTTTAAAATACACTAACCTTTAAAAATGTGAAGTTCCCTCTATGTAGGCTGTCATTTTAATGAGTGAAGAATAGCTAGACTCTCACTGAGATAGAATTTTCATGAAACAGGAAAGTGATTGACCATAGCATCTCGATGTAAAGGTTCTAACTTAAAAATTCTGAAGTATTTTACCTACTCCCTGAAATGTCAAAAATTTAGATTTGGCAGCATGGTTTTATTGGTTTATGTAGTTAACAGCATTTTGACGTCTTTGAACTTAAGAAAAGCTTCCTGATCTCTTGAACTTGAATTCTAACAAGTAGATAGTAGAAGGATTTTTTAAGATTTGGTATTAATATCTGAACTAAATTTCATTAAGTAAGTAAGCCTTATTAATTGGAGTGACAGAGGATCAGCCTTGATATAAGCTAGAATTAAGAGTATTTATTGGAGTCTAAGTTTTGTAGTTTGAAGCTAAAGTGAATGGAATTAAGGTAACAAGTGTAAAAATTAAGTCCCTGTTCGCTTTGTTGTAGCTCATACTATGTGGAATTGTTTTTGTGGGTGAAAAGTGGTCAAGTATCAGCAGTTCAAGTCATTCAACCTCCTGGAAATTCAGTCAGTTTTAATCTCCCCAGTTTTTCTTAATTCAGGGTTTTTCTTTGCTCATAAAAATCTAGGTTAGGTCCTACTCTCTGAGAGCCCATAGTACCTTACTCCCTGTTTTAAATAAGCCATAATTAGCATTCAGTTGATTATGGCTTTTTTTTTTTTGAGAAAAAAGTCTTATTTGATGATGTTAATGTTGATTCTTCACTTAGATAATAAATTCTTGAGGTCAGGAGCTTTGTCTTACCTTTTATATTTCTAACTGTACATATGGTAAGTGCCCTATAAATACTTGCGGATTGTCAAATTAAATAGTTCTCATAGTGTTAATTCCAAATTGATACAAACAAAATGTTGTGAAGGGCTTTCACTTACAAAATTCCTCTAAATAACCTTTTTCCAGTGCCTTTTAAGTAAGATTCTATTTACATACAACTTGTTTTGGAAATGTTAGTATATGAAACTAGGGGTATCAATAATGACAATTTTTCGGAATTCAAAATTATCCGGTCATGTGCTGGAACAACAGGAATTTATTGGCACAGTGACCAATCTACCAACAATCTGATATATGTGGATATCACAGTATAATCACTGCCCAGTATACAATGGACCTGGGTTCAAAACAGTTAAAAGTTCCTATTTTTGGATAACTTATCTCTAATGGTTAAAAAAGATTTGATCCAGCTGCAGCGTTTTTTGAGTCATCCTTTTGTTTTTATTTTGTTATATGAAATAGGAAAGGTATCTTAAGTCTTAAGTCAGTATATTATTATTCACTAAAACAACAAAGAATCATCATTGTGTATTTACCAGCAAGAACACTGTGTTTGTCTTATGAATTGCCCATTTCAGCCAGTACCACGTTGGCCTCTGTGAAAGCACAAGCCCATCAGCTACCCATGGTCTGTTAGCCTGACTCCAGCACCATTTGCCTTGTCCTGGGACATATTGTTCTTCAGCCCATGTACAGTCAATTAAGGCATGTTTGATGAACAGTTTTATTATTTTATTGTTGATGTTTCTAATAATTATAATTGTGAAAAGAATCTTCTACTTTTTTTGAAATCTGACAGGCTTCCTAGATGTAGTTTATGTTTAGTGAAGTTGGGCTGACAAATTTCTCATCGATTGTTTTCTTTTCATAAAGGCACCCCTCTTTATGCTGCTCATTTTCGCCCAGGACAGTATGTGGATGTCACAGCAAAAACGTAGGTCCACATTAACAGGTTCTTTTCCTTTTTTTTTCCTCATATATTAAAACGTAATGGAGCGAGTGAAAGTATAGTCTTTCAAGGCAGTGAATAAAGATAACCATTATTCTCATTTGTAATTCTATAATGTTACTGACTATACTAGATTTTAAATAGCACTGAATTAGTTGTATGTGAACATCAAGTTACAGGTTTGAAACTGAGATGTATGCTTCTTGAAATGGGACTACAAGAAAGGTCACATTACTTAGGTTCTTTGTGGGTTGGGCCCACTTCTATTTTAAGACCAAAGGCTATATATCATTTGATGGTGATATATAAATGAACAATGCTATGGAGTTCTTTTGAGATTGTGTCATCTAGTAAATGCTGGTTCTTTCCAACTCTAGGAAACATACTGTTTGTGATGGTTGTTTTGCTTAAGGTTCCCCTAGGGTAACTGTAAAACATTCTGTTAACTGTGTTAAGAGCCTATCCGAAGCAGGAAGAAGTAGTGTTACACCTTAAGCCTCTGGTAGCATGGCATTGTCTCTCAGTACTAGACAAGTGAGACGGTGAGACTTCATAAAAACAAGATATTTTTTATCCTGAAACAAGGGTTTAATTTGGGAGAAATCAACACTTAATTGTCACACAAACAGAAATGCTGACTTTGAGTCATATTCAGACTGGGAGGAGAAGCAGTTTTTCAAAATTTGGTTAAGGTTACTTCACTAGAGAATGAAGTAACTGAGCCCTTACCTTTGTTTATATAGAAATTGCTCAGTATATGTTAGTAGAATCTGCATGACTAGGCTAAACTAAACTCCAAATATCAGCTGTTGGCTATTCCTGTTTCTTGTTCTGTCAACACAGATGATGATTTACTTCTCTGTGCCTTGATTTCCTCCTTTTTTGTCATTCAACAAGGTCTGCAGCCTATGTAATTCTGACAGCGGTCCACATGGGCTCTGGGATTGTCTTACAACCACAGTGACTGAGCCAAAGAGCTTTTATCCAAGGAAACCGGAGCCAGCATTAGTTTCCTTAATGGAGTCGGTTAGATACACTTTATTTCCACCCCATTATTGCCTACTTTCAAATATGAGCCATTGCAAACAGCCCTTACCTTTGATTAGCTGTTTAGAAGTGGAGTCAGATAGATTGACAATACAGTGGGTCCTCTTTTTAGAAAAAAGAGATTATGGACTTCTTTTTTTTTTTCCTGCATCCTGATTGTTGCAGATTCATTCCTACTGACTGGGGCCTCTAAAATCACTTGGTAACTTTTCTTGTTCTACCTTCCCTTGTCAAGAACTCAGAATATTAGAGCTGGAAAGCTTTGGTTTGGTTAGTTGGGGAGATGTGTGTGTTGTGAATCAGATAATTTTACTTTTTAATTTCTGAATTAATTATTACATATAATAAAGTACCTCAGTAATTCTGTTAATTTGCATAGAGGTAATAGTGTGTGAATTCTGTTACATAGTTTACAGAATATATGAGATATTCTGAGAAGTCCTACAAAGTCAGAGAACTTTGTTAGCAAATGCTTTGTGGTGGGATTCGTGACTAGCTTGGATTAGAGCCAAGCTTTTCAGATGCCTGTGTTCAGCAAATGCTTTCATTCATACGCTACTATTGGGTTTCTGGCTTCTTAAAAGTTATTTTTAAAAACTTCATCCTTCTTCTTGTGAGTATAAAGTGAAAAGGAAAGTATTTTAGTTTGTTTTAAGATCATGTACCTAGAAAACAAGACTGTAAAGCCTGGTGCCAGCCTAGGGCCTAGGTAGCTGATAAGAGCTGGGAGAATAGCCCTGGGATTTAAAGTAGTTGCCATACAACTCTGGAGAAGGGAGGACCTTCATTTGAGAAGATCCTCACTATTGTGTGGGCTGCAATAGAGTGTTCTGTTGACTAATACATGAGAATTTGCATTTCTCTAACAAGTGCCCAGGTGATGTGGATGCTGCTAGTCCATGGCCCACACTTTGAGAACTACTAGCCTGGAGAATAGTCAAGGGCTCACCAGTGGAACCGCTTTTCCTTCCTACTCCTTTACCCAGCTTAGAATCCTAATCCCTTCCTTTCCTTAAACCTGTGCTCAAATTGTAACATTGAAACATCTGTTTTAAAGCAAGCAAATTTAATCAATCCAGTTTCAAATAACTGTCAATAAAAGTAGGCCTAGTTAGTACTCACATTTTAGTTAGCATAAAACTGAAAATTGGTCTCTTTAGTCATCAGTTGGCTTCGTCATCTTTCCATTAGAAAAGAAAAATCTCAAATTAGTCTCTAATTGAAACTCTTCATTTTTCTCATACTGTAATAATTATATTTGTTACATCTACACTTATTTTGAGTATTTCAAGTTTTTTTACCTTATACCTTCAATTTTAATTGCTCAACTAAACATATTTTAGAAATAACTAAGAAAATTTAAAACAAAATACCATGTAATTTAAAAAAATAAAGTGTTACTAGAATCTACTTTGAGAATGAAATTATCTGCATTTTTTTAAGGTGACCAGTGACCAACAGTAGCAGCTTCTTCTTGAAGACTTCCCTAAAATTTTTAAATGTTTCTCTGTTAATAATTGCATTGGGAAATCTGCTTGCATTGAAAGATAACAATTTACCTGTGCCAAATTTGTGTATTATTCTCTATACAACTAAGTATTTACCAGTGTTACTTTGGAGTGTGAGGTAAATACATATTTACCAGAGTTCATTTTAATTTTTACTTTTATAACAAAAATAATTTTTTATCCAGAGGGTTTGAGAATCTAAATTCAATTTAGATTAATGGGAAAGATTTTTACATCTAATATTTAAAACCATTCTAGCAGAATAACTTTTTAGTTGCATTATTCTGTTAACAGCTAATAAAGCCCTGTCTTTGAAATATGACAGTTTTGTGTAAATCATTCTAAATAAATTTTAAGACTAGCATGTATCATGTGTCCCTCACACCCTGCCCTAGCACCCTTTTAAAGTTTCTATTCTTGTTCTGTAATGGCAATTACATTCCAGCGTAACTTCTAATAGATGATGGTTTAGGGTCTAGCGTTCTCCCTTCCTCTCATTCTCAGTTTTGAGGAGGAAACAGCTATGGATAATATATAAAGAGTGTGTGAGATAGGGTGTGACTGTTGAGTCTATCCTCAACATAGCCCATTGTTTTCTGGTGAATCTGAATGGTGCTTTTATTATATGTTGTAGGTTTTTTTAAAAAAGGAAAGAAATCAAAAGAATGAAAGAATGAACAAAAAGAAAACTGTAAAAATGCACTCTGCATTATTAGGGGGAAACAGTTAGGTCTTTGTCTGAAAGGACTTGAAGGATACCGGTGGTGGTGATATCTCCCTAACAGTGGGTGTGGTGCACTTTCCTGGCAGGTCTTTTATTAAGCTTTGAAGTCATGACAGTGGCATACCTGAAGTAAGGGTTTTTTTTTTTCTGGTTGTCTGGAATTTATTTATTTATTCCCTTGTTTAAATTCTGAAGCCCACATTGAAGTCAGAAAAAGTTCATTCAGCTACTTTAAAAGAGTCTTTTCTTTCTGGGTAAAGGATAATCTAACAACCTTGTCTCCAAGTCTGGGCTAATTAGGACACCCCATATATTTTCAGACATAATCTTATTACTTTAAAGTTGTCAGTGCTCTTTCAATTCTTACTGCCCTTTGGTCTCAAAATAGAAAAATAGGCACTTAACTTGATAATGTTATCCCTGGTAGTAGAAATGAAAGGAGTGGGGGAGATTAGATGACTGGTAGAGCACCTTTGCACATTTACTGAGATTTGTTTAATTTGGGTTCTTTCATTAAAATATCACATTATGTACAGAAATATGGTTGCCCATCAAAGTCTTAAGGTGATTAAAATGCCAGGTGGATTCTTAAAAGAGCAAAGACTCTTTGAGCTCTATGCCCAGTCCCTCCCTCTGTCAGAAACCTTCCCCACTAGCCCATTGTTCTTCTGTTTAGCGGATGTTTGCTCGAACACTAGGAGGGGAAAACAAGGCATGTGCTGCCTTCAGGATACAGTTGCTGTTTAGCCCTGTACATTTCCAGTTTTATGTCATTTTTAATAAGTTACTTTATTTACTATTCAAAGCAGTACATTTTTAAGCCCAGTAATGAAATAGTTTTCAAAACTAGTGATTAAGTGTAGAAGGAAATCATCTCTATAAAAACTAATCCTTTTTAAATCAGTCAAAAGTGAATGTCTGTTTCAAGATAAAGGAGAGTTTGGAGGGTGGTGTTTTAGGGTTATATTTTGTTCTTTGCTTTAAAAATTTGTGTAGTAATCATTTATAATAGCCTCACTTTTAACTATGAAATAGCATTTTTTTTTAATCTCAAAACCAGCAAAATTAAGGCCTGAGAGGCAGTATAGGGAATGGCTAAAAGCATGGGCTTTGCTTCTCAGTAGCTGTGTGACCTAGATAGCTTTCTCAACCTCTCTGTTGCCTCATCTTTAACATGAGAATAATTGTAGGACCTGCCTCATAGCCATGTTGTAAAGACTGAATGAGATAACGCACAGATAGCTATTAGCTCAAGGCCTGGCACATATTAAATGCTCAGGAGTATTGGCTACTATCACTATTGTTGGTATTACTGCTTATTAATTTGTTTCAGATTTTAGAAGGAAAATCTTTTTTTCAATAGGAAATATCTTTTAAAATGAACAAAAAACATGAAGTCATTAGGAATTCTATTGTGGGATTTTCTAATATATCTAGTTATTGCCTCCTTAAGACTGACTTGTAAAGCAAAGTTGTAGCTTTCCAAGCATTCTGGGTAATTTTAAGATTGCATAGTACCTGCTGCATCTAGACATTACTGCGTAATGAGGATGCCTTTGAAATAGCTTCATGCCACTCCGATGTGCTGGACATTTTCGTATTTTTGCTCTAAACTGCTTCCCAAGAGGCAGTATGACCTGGGTTGAAAACATGGCCAGATGCTTCCATTTACCAGGGATCTGTCCTTGAGCAAGTGGCTTAACATGTCTGAGTGTAGATTTCATTGTCTTTACCATAAGGGCATGGGACTGTGTGGTTTCTAGGATTCCTTTTGTTCCAAAAAATTATTTACAAAAAATAATCCCTGTTTTCCAAGTGATATAACTCACTCTTAATCTATATTAATGAAGAAGTAAGACATAACAGTAGATTCAACAATACACGGCAGTATGGTCTTCTGGTCTATTGAAGAAAGTGGTGTGGCTGACAACCCGCAGAAAACTGTTATGTCCTTCCATGATACTATGAAATTTTTTAGTTATTTGAGTTTTCTTTTTTGAGAAATGCACACTGAACTTAGGACAACAGTTGTGGTTTTCTGGGTTTATTTAGGACAGCCAGGAAATGCTTTCTTTTTTAGGGGGACTCAAAGGAATCACTGCACATTTGGCTCTTTGTACTATTGAATAAGCTAGATTTGAAGTTGGGAAGCTATAAGCAATGCACTCTTAGCAGTCACTTGTTGATAAAAATGTTCCCAGATATTGATGGGAGGTTTATGGTTTTTAGACAGAAACAGAATGCATTCTACATTTCAGGTCATGCTGTCACAAACTCATCCTAGAAAGTAACAGCTATACAGCTATCCCATGCCAGCTTTTAACTAAATGTGATAGAACACAAAGCAACTGAAAAATTCCACCATGCCTTACTTGTGGGCTCAGGAGCTGTACGTCACTGACTAAATAGGTTTAGACAACACTGAATCAGTAGAAATTGACTCCCAGAATTTACAGGGGTCTTCAGAGAGATGCTTTATCCTTGGGATGTGTGGAGATGAAAGTAGGTAGATAATATCTATCTGCATGAGTTTGTTGAAATGATAAGCTATAATTAAAGCTTAAAACGTTTGTGCCTTATTAGTTTGTCATAAATTAAAAGCTAATCCTGATGGAGATAATGAATTAGCTAATAGGGCCTTTTATATGCATGTAATTTGTTTTAGTAAAAATTGCCCTTTTTTGTTTACTAGAAAAAAAATTTTTAATTGAAATCTTTTTGGGTGTTTTGAATCTAAAACATAGCAAAGTAATGTTAAATTATATCCTTCAAGAAATTCTTTTGATTGTTGATTTGTAATATTCCACATTACTTTTTCACAAATAAAGATACCATCTTACTCTAATCTGTTCTCAGTGGTTCAGCTTCATAAAGAAGCAACCCAGTCATGGTTTTGGCCAGAACCTGATGTGAATCTCCATTTCCCTGTATTCAGTGTTTAACCATAGAGAAGCTGGTTTTAAACCAATGATTTCTTCATCTTCCCATCCTCATCTCCATAAAAATATGGGGCATCCTTAGAGAAGTCAAGAGTCCTCTCTTCCATTTAGTACTTAGTTGCTGGTTCTCTGAGAGATTATGTACGAGTGACTTAAACTTTTTACAGCTTTAAATCAGCTAAAGAGAGAATGTGAAAGCTTAATTTAGAAATGGTTCTGATACAAAAACCTCTACTTACAGTATGGATTTTGATTATTTTTAATAAAGAAAATCAAGTACTTTGTAGCCCATGTGACGCTTGATGACAAACACATTCGGTTCTCTTTTCGTGGTAAGAGTAGAAAGACAGTGCAGTGAGATGGGCGTGTGAGGCTGAGGCAACAGAATGAGCAAAGACAGGAAAGAGAGTGGCATACTTAGGGGTTCGCAGAATATTCTGCTACAATGAGGATTTGTGATGGGCAGTGTTTGAAAGGTCAACTGGACCCAGTCATAAAAGGCCTTATATGCCCCAAGCTAAAGAAGTTACTGGGAACCACTCAAGGTTATGGTTTAGTTTGCTTTTTTTTGTTGTTGTTGCTGTTTTGCTTTTTAAAGCAGGGGACAGCTTGTGTGAAAAGGCTGTCATCTTGGGAATGTCACTCTAGTGGCGAGGAAGAAAGAGAGACGTTAAGTTTCTATTTCTGAAACATTATAATTGAATGGCTAGGGTACTTCTGGTTGGCTATGGTCAGTACCTCTGTGGAATAGGATAGTAGCAGAATTCTTGCCAAAGGGCAAGTTTTGTGGAACTCCGGCTTATTAGTAATAGGCTCGAGTCAGCAGACTTTCTCAACGAGCCAGATACTAAATATTTGAGATTTACAAGCATTATGTTCTCTGTTAAAACTACTCAACTCTGCCATTATAGGTCCATAGCAGCCGTAGGCAATGAGTAAATAAATATAGAAGACTGTGTTCCAATAAAACTTTATTTAAAAAACAAGTGGCCACTGCTGGCCATACTTTGCCAACCCCTGATGTAAACTGTATTGAAAAGAGGGTCAGCAACGGGTCTCTTAAGTCCATCTTTTCATGTAGCAGCAAAGGGAAAGGAAGGTCTCAAGGAGCATTAGGGAAGCAGGAAAATAGGGAGGAAATGATGACTGAGACTAATGGGGGAGAGGGTGGTAAACATGAAGAATAGAGGACTACTCTTTCTATTTTAAAAAAGGCCATAGAAATTTGAATACTGACGAGGTATTTGATAGTAAAGAATTACTAATTTTTTTAGATTATGATAACGGTATTGTGGTTTTGTTCTTAAAAAGGATCCTTAAAAGAGACCCATGTTAAAATATTTTTGAATGAAATGATATGATATCTGGGATTTGTTTAAAAAATAATCCATTGGAGTTACAGAGGAGGGGAATAGATGAAACAGAATAGGCCTTGAGTTGATAATGTTTGACCCTGGGTAATGGGGTACATAGGGATCGTTGTACCAGTCTCTGCTTTTCAGTACGTTATTTCATAATAAAACGTTATTTTAATAAAAGGCTTTGGATTTGGGAATTAACAAAGTGGAGAAAGGGGATACCAAGGAGAGAGAGAGAAAAGAAGCCCATGTTAAGGGAAAGCCTCAGTGATGAGAATTTTAGGGGAAGTTCTCCAAGTACTCAGAATGAATCAAGTTGAAAGCACTCTTCACCTTTGGACATTTTGTTTTATCCCCTATACAAATATATCTAGAATCATGCAGTCAAGGGCACTTTCCCACAAAATGGGGAAATTCATGATGGGTTTGTATTAAAACCTGTGTGTCTGAGGGTAGACATTAGTGCTTTTGACGCAGCATACCAAGGGAATGAAATTCACATAGCAGTAATCTCTAGAGACTTCAAGAATGCAGTGGGAAACATGAAATTAAGCATTTTCTTCTTTGAGATACTTATGACTGTCATGCCTTTAAGCCCCTCCTCCCCTTTTCTTAATACCATCTTCTTAAACCTTATAAAAGGCATGCCCATTACACAACATTTGAAAACTACAGGACAAAATAAAGGAAACTAATTATCTTTCTTCCTAAGACGCAGCTATAGCCAGTAACAAAATAACTCTGACTTTTCTAGGTTGGGCACAAGGGTTAAATAATCATAATCCCCTGCCCTTCCTGAGCTTAAAATGTACGCAGGGGCAATGGACTGAAACAAGGGCAATAGAGTCTCCTAAATTTAAATAAGATCTCTGAGTTTTTTAATGAATTTTTGGTTTATCAAGTATAGATGTTCTAAATATATTTTTATGTTTTCCTAATTTTCTGATCTGTCTCGCTAAATGTGGAACTTCTCACATTGTTTTCTTTCTGACTTGAATTTTCCTTTATTTGACTTTTTTTCTGCTAACTAAAAACTGCAGCAGGAAAGGGGTAGGGGAGATAAAGCGTGTGTGCTACGTGCTGTGTGTCATTGTTATATAAAGGTTTTCTTTTATGTGACCTGTGAAAACCTTATATTTGAAGTGTGCCTGGGTATGCTAAGTATAGATCAGTTCTCTTCTTGGCTTTTGTTTTGTTTTTGTTCTCATGTTGGGTGACAACTGAAAGACCTAGTAGAATAGCTACCTGAACCACCCACGGATCAACAGGTGCACTCTATTCTCCATAATCTGAATTAAGCTAATAATTTGTCATGCCGTTTATCCTTTTGTTTAAAGGTTATTTATTGAAGACGTTCCCATTGTACCCAGTATAACAACATGAGGCATTCTAGAGCTAGATTGAAAAACAGTCTGTAATTAGCTGACAGATAATTAGCCCTTTCAGGATACCACTTTCATCTTATAAGCATTTACTCTTAAAATGAGCTAAATTGTCTTCTGTAATTTACCTGGCATTTGTTTTATTGGTGCACACACTAGCAGTCTTTCTTTCTAAGTAGAGCGAATCAATTTGAGAACTCAGAAGGTACCAGCAAACTTTCTACCAAGAATGGCCAGTGTTAGAGTGTGGTATTTTTAAAACATGTTCAGTTTAGCTAAGTGTTGCCAGTCCCCTCTTTTTATCTTTAAAGTGTTATTGGCCAGACAATATCCGTATGATAAAATGACTTTGTAGGTATTTCTTCTTTATTTTTAAATTGCCAAGCTTTTTATTTTTCAAATGTGTTCTAAAATTCAGCATTAACTAGAAATATTTAAGTTTCTGAAGCAAACTTTCAGTAAAATATTTGATTATTATGGTTCCTGTCCCTAGATGTTAATCTCCTTGCAAAATTTATAGTGGGTTTTTCATTTAATACATGTTAAATTACTGTTTTAGCTCTTTGACCAGGAATAAGCATTATTTTGAGTTTTGGAGGCAGAGCAGAATTATGTGCACACCATAAGTGATGGTTCAGTTGATTAATGTGAAGAAAATGATGTAAATTACATTTAAATTATTCATATACAAGTAACTTTTGACATGGAATTTCATAATCTGTTGTTAGGTTCTACACATAGTTTACATTGTTTTTATGCTGAATTCTTGACTTATTTAAAACAATTGTTTGTATGGGCTTACTTCAATCCATTACTCTCTGATAATTCTTTGTTAAATGCTTAGCAAAGTCCTTGTGGAAATAACGTGGTTTTTATTATCTTGTGCTTTTGGTCCTTTTTGTTAGTGGCCTGCACTAGGGTGCTGTCTTATAATAGCTTTGTTAGATTTGGAAATATGACATTAAAAATAAGTTGACTTCGGGGGGCCTGGGTGGCTCAGTTGTTAAGCGTCTGCCTTTGGCTCAGATCATGATCCCAGAGTCCTGGGATCGAGTCCTGCGTCAGGCTCCTTGCTCAGGGGGGCCTCTTTCTCCCTCTCTCACTTCCCCTGCCTGTGTTCCCTTTCTGTCTCTCTTTCTCTCTCTCTCTGTCAAATAAATAAATAAAATCTTAAATAAACAAAAATAGGTTGACATATTATCTAGTGAAACGCGAAGAAGGTATTATCTTAAGAGTATAAAAATATCTCTGGTACAGTCTTGCAGTCCATTCTAGCCCTTTTATTGTATCTTCATACTGATATATTTGACAGAGACAAACTTTAATAATTCTTGAACCTTAGTATTTTCCGCTTTCTACCTGTATCACAGAATGCTTCTCTAGTTAGTGGAATTTGAAAATAGAGCGGTTTCATTTAAAAATTGAAATTCTAGATTTTTAAAAAATTGCTAGTTTCTGATTCTATTTCTCTGTGAGCTTCCTATTCAAACCTTGAGACCAAGATGTTTCTGATATCTTATAAAAGTAAAACTTGTCCAGCATTAGGGCATTATTGTTTTATTTATTGTTATATTATCTACTGCCACCTAACACATTACCCCAAAACATAACAGCTTAAAACAACGAACATTTATTACCTCACAGTTTCCATAGTCAGGAATCCCAGTACAACTTAGCTGAGTGCCTGTGGCTCAAGAGGTTTTTACAGGGCTGCCATCAGGCCGTCAAGGCTGTAGTCATCTCAGTTCAACCTGGGGGGCACTGCCTCCGAGCTCACTAATGTGGCCTTTGGCAAGCCTCAGGACCACAGTTGTTGGCTGGAGACATCTTTGCCACATGACACTGTATGGGAAATGGCAGTTGATTTCCTTCAGAGCCTTGAAGGAAGAGTGTGCCAAGTTGGAAGCCATAGTCTCTTTATAACCTAATGTCAGAAGTGACATCTTACCATTTTGCCGTAGTTTATTCCTTAGACATAGGTTCCTGGGTCCACCCGGACTCCAGGGGAGGTGATTACCGAAGGGCATGAATACCAGGAGATGGGGATCTTAATGATTGCCCCATAGTTATGAGTACTTGGGAATATCTAAAAATTTACTACTTTTACTATGTTGTTTCACAGGATTATGATGATAAAACTCCCTGCTCAGAAAGAACTCCCTTTGCTTAACTTGTTCTTGTCTCATCATCTTGAATTAATCATGTTGTATGGAATGAGGCTCCAGGAAGGGATGCAAACTAGGACGTAGATAAAGAAATGTTCATTTGCAGTTTCTCTTGCATAGCTTTTCCTAGGTATTTAGATAAGCAGCGTTGTTAAAACTCTAAGGTAATATTAAGAAAATGCACAATTGGGAATATTTTATGCTCTGTTTATTATGTAAATTCTAATGTTTATCTTGTTCAGTATTGGTAAAGGTTTTCAAGGCGTCATGAAAAGATGGGGATTTAAAGGCCAGCCTGCTACTCATGGTCAGACAAAAACCCACAGGAGACCTGGAGCTATTTCAACTGGTGTAAGTATAACTTAGTGGTCCCCTTTTTAATGCTAAATATTCAGCTTCTACACATAGAGTACTTTAGTCTGTCCTTGGGATCAGGTCACATAATTTTAATCTGACTCCAGGTGGATCACAGTACTTGTCACATTTTTATGGGTCCTGGCCTCACTTACTTTCCAGAACCAGACTTGAATCATTTAGTAACAACCCCTATACTTACAGCCCGTATTCTCATTCCTGCCTTCTTTCTCATTTCCATCTCTGTCTCCCATCCTACCCTCTGAAGTCAGCTGCAAGAAATCAGGGATTAGAATGTCCTTCCATCTACCCAACCAGTTCTTTCACAAATTAATTTTTGCCTTAACACAGACAGTTGGGAAAGATTGTCAAGGACAGTATCATGGTGCAAGGGAAAAGTAGTAGAGAGGAAATGGGGACACAAACAATAAGAGCACAGAAAATGGAGAAGGACTTTTGTATTCTGAAATAATTTTCTCTAAGTTGTAGGATCGAATGGATAAGTAAATATATTGATAATGGGAGCAAGTTTCTTACTGCTGGAAAAGGATATTCAGGTATGAAAAGGAGGGAAATTAGAACAAACCCTGTAGTATTGAATTCAGATTGCAGGTATCCATCATATACATTTACTGTATGTGTACATAAAGAGAAATAGATATAGGTATGTGTGTGTATATTTATTCCTTAGCTCTCTCTGCTGAAAGAACCTAAAAGCAAAAATATTCTATAGCAGCGAGCCACACCTAGGGCCTAGATCTTAGTTTCTAAATATCATTGCCCACTGAAAGGAACTTGGGCTCATTGGAGAAATGGCCCATTTCATGCATGGGGCAGGAAGAGTATAAGATGAACCCAAAATAGCTTGTTCAAGAAAGTGAGGAATGTAATGTACCGCATGGTAACTATAGTTAATAATGCTGTGGTGCATATTTAAAGGTTGCTAAGGGAATAGATCTTAAAAGTTCTCATCACAAGAAAAGAAGTTTTTTGTAAGTATGTATGATAATGGATGTTAGACTTATTGTGACCATTTCACAATATATACAAATATCGAGTCATTACTTTGTACACCTTAACCTAACATAATGCTGTATATCCATCAGACCTCAATAAAAAAAATAATTCTTTTAGAAATTAAAATAACAAGGAAGAAAGAAAGGTGCTTTAAAAATGATGGCACATGAAAAGGACACAGCAGCCAGCTAAAATGAGCTCCCACTTGTAAAACTTGGGACGGTTTGATCTGAAAATGTAAAAAATGACAGAATATGGAATAAAATTAGAATTGATGATCTCACACTGGTACAGATGCATAAAGTGAATGGATAGGTTAATAAATGGGAGAAAAGGGACTGCTCTTCTTTGCAGTATAATATTAGCAAATAAATGTAGAAGGAATGATGGAGTTAGAATTTCATTTTGACAGTCATCGTAGGAATAATTGATTCAGCCAGGAATTATCAGTGGATGCTGAAACAAGTGCTGAAAACTTGATGGAGATGAGTTTATATACAGAGTCCCCAAAACAACTCATCGATTAATTACAAAGGGAAAGATAATAGCCTTAGAGTGGATTAACCTACTGAAGACAAAAAGGACAAAAAAGAACACATCATCATTTCTGTGGTGATTCCTGCCAAAAAATGCATCACCTGAATCTGATCATGGGAAAACATTAGACCCAAAGTGAGTGATAATCTACAAAATAATTGGCTACAAAATAATTGGCTTCAAAAATGTCAAGATCATGAAGGACAAAGGCTGAGGAGCTGCCCCAGATTTGAGGAGACTAAAGAGACATGACAGCTAATTACAGTGTAGAATTCTGAAGTGGATCCTGGACTTGGGGGAGCATTACTGGGGCAAAATTTAGAATGTGGACTACAGATTAGATAATAAATTTTTTGAGTTTCATAAATTGTACTGTGGTTATATGAGAGAATATTCTTGTTCTTAAGAAATACACACTGAAATACTTGCAGGTAAAGGAGCATCATGTCTGCCATCAGATTTTTAGATAGTACAGGGGAAGATGTGCATATATAGAGGTAGAGTGAATGGTAGAGCAAATGGGGCAGCATGTGAACACTTGGTGAATTTGGGTAAAGAGTATGGGAGTTTTTTGCATTTTGCAACTTCTTTATGAATGTGAAATTATGCAGTTATAAATTATATGAAAATAAATTGTTAAAAAATTAGGTAGATCATAGACGTAAATTTAAGAGCTAAACTATAAAAGTCTTTTAAGAAAACATAGGAGTAACTCTTTATGACCTTGGGTTAGGCGAAGCCTTAGATAGGACGCCATAAATACAAGTAACAAAAGAAAATACAGGTAACTTAGGCTTCATCAAAATTTAAACTTTTCTGTTGCAAACAATACAATCAAGGAAATGAAAAGACAACTCACAGAATGGAAGAAAATATTTGCAAATCATATATCTGCTAAAATTTATAATCCAGAATATGAAAAGATAACCCAATTTGGGGTCTGGGTGGCTCAGTTGGTTAAGCATCCGACTTTTGATTTTGGCGCAGGTCATGATCTCAAGGTTCTGAGATCAAGCTCCACATTCGCCTCCACACTCAGCAAAGAGTCTGCTTGAGATTCTCTCTCTCCCTCTGCCCCTCCCCCTGCTCCTGCAAGTGGGCTTGTGCGCTCTCCCCCTCCTTCTCTCTCTCTCTCTTAAATGAGTAAGTCTAAAAAAAAAAAAAAGATAACCCAATTCAATCCAAAGAATTTGAATAGGTATTTTTCCGAAGAAGATATACAAATGGCCAGATTAGCATATGAAGAAATAATTAACATCTTTAGCCATTAGGGAAATGCAAATCAAAACCCAGTATGCTAGCACTTCAGCACCTACTGGGATGACTAGAATTAAAAAGATAGATGGACAGTAACAAATGTTGGCAAGAATTTAGAATAATTGGAACCCTCATAACATTGTTGATAGGTATGTGGAAATGATAAGAACTGCTTTGGAAAAGTTTGGCAGTTGCTAAAAATGTTAAGTGTAAAGTTACCATATGATTCAGCACTTCCACGCCTAGGTATATGCCCAGAAAAAGTGAAAACATGCACAAAACACTTGTGCGTACATAGCAGCATTATTCAAAATAGCGGAAAAATAGAAACAACCCAAATGTTCATAAATTGATGAATAGATAATTAAAATATGGCAAATTCATACAATAATATTTAGCAATAAAGAAGAATGAAGTATTGATACATGCTGCAACATGGGTGAACCTTGAAAACAGTCACAGGCTGCATATTGTATGATTCCATTTACATAAAATGTCCATCCTAGGCAAATCTTCATGATGAAAGTATATTAGTGGTTGCATAGAGCTGGAGTTGGAGGGAGTGACTACTAATGGATTTGGAATTTCTGCTTTAGATTGATGAAAATGTTCTAAAATTGCTTGTGGTCATACACAGCTCCCTGTATATAGTAAAATATTTAAATTGTATACTTTAAAAAGTAAAATCTATGGTATGTGAATTATACCTCAATAAAGCTCTTTTAAAATTAGGCATGTAGAAGAACCTATTACTATGACTCAAGTTAGTTATTTGTCATGAAATGCACCATTGTGTTTGTAAATACTGCTGTTAAGTATTACTAGTCAATACCTTTTTAATCCTAAGAGGGTGTACTTTTTTTTTTAACTCTATTTTATTATTTTATGTTAGTCACCATACATTATAGCCTTAGTTTTTGATGTAGTGTTCCATGATTCATTGTTTGCGTATAACACCCAGTGCTCCATTCAATACGTGCCCTCCTTAATACCCATCACCAGGCTAACCCATCCCCCCACCCCCCTCCCCTCTAGAACCCTCAGTTTGTTTCTCAGAGTCCATTGTCTCTCATGGAGTGTGTACTTCTAATGAGAATGTAAATTTAATTGGGGAGGGCAGAGTCCGTTTTTAGTAATGCTAAGCAAGATGTACCTATCACAGAGAATGTCTGTAGAATGAATAAGAGTGATATTTAGTCCATAACACACAGAATTGTCTTTTAACCTGAGTTGGTTACCAACTCTCATACTAAGATGAGCTACTTCCACTGAGAGTTTTACCTGTTGATGTCAGAGTAGTGACACAGAAGTGTTTATGTTCCAGGAATTCATGTGTCATGAGAAGCTTTCCCGTTTTAGATGTAATTCAAATTTGCTTCTTTAGAGACAGTATTATCCATTATCAAAGCCAAAATCAGAGAGACCATGTGAAGCTGTTTGATTTATGTGAATCAGAGACAACCAGAGCTAGACAAACAAACTCAATATTCCAATAACCAACTCTGTCCTTTAATCATTCCGGTGAAGGAAAGTAACATCAAAAGCGAGGGTGGAAGAGTAGACCATCCCAGCAGCGGGGGTGTAGATGGAGTCCATTAAGTCAGTTAATGCAGAAGGTTAGTGAAAACAGACCAGGCAGTCAAGTTTGTTCTTTGAGTGGTGGTGTGATGTGGGTTTACATTCTGTAATTTTTTTCTTTTCTACTTCTCAACCAGTATTAGCGAAGTTGCTACTCTCTTGTTAATCAGTTTTTCTCCCACATCTGTTTCTTAGCCTGTATTTATTTTGTTGCTCTAATTTAGAAGGGAAATCATCTGGGGTAATTGTGTCTAAATCCACATTTAGTTCCTTACTGGGGCCTAGCAGAATGAGGAAAAAATGAAACACTTTAATAACTCCTATCTCGCTTTGCATTTCGATTTGATCAGTGCTATTGGAAATTCAGAGTACTTAAAAGTGCTAATTTTGGTTTTCTTATGTAGGACGTCGCCAGAGTCTGGCCTGGAACTAAAATGCCTGGACAAATGGGAAACAAAGATAGGACAGCATATGGACTGAAAGTAAGTTTCTGAAATGGCTGTTTTAGGAATAGTCAAATTAATACCTGAATGTAAAGGCACCAGAGGATGTACGGCATCTGTGTCTGCATAGGGTCATTCTGATACCTGAAGAGAGAGAGGGGGGGAGAGAGAGAGAGAGAGAGAGAGAGAGAGAGAGAGAGAGAGAGAGTGTGTGTGTGTGTGTGTGTGTGTGTGTGTGTGTGTTGTAGCCATACTGTGTGTGTGTGTGTTCTGGTACCTGAAGAGTGTATGTGTGTGTGTGTTGTAGCCATACTCATGGTAGTGTGTTCATTTAACACCCAAGCTATGGAATGTGCAGTCACTGAAAAGAAAAAGGTAGTCATCTACTGTTTGATCTGGAAGATTTCCACAGGATGGTGCATGAGAAAAGTTAGATTCCAAAGCATTGTGTGTAATACTATCCTTTTATAAAAGAATGAACAAAAGCTCTCTCCATGTATATGTTACTGTGCCGTTATATAAGCACAGAGAAAAGTGGAATTTCATGCCAGGGTATTTTGGATTATATGTCGAATGTGTGGGTGGATAGAAGTAGATGTGGAGGAGGAGGAGAGAGGGAGACCATCAAAACAGGAGGGAAAAGATAGTACTAAAGAAAGGATTGTGGTATATATCCATCTTTATAAAATAACTATATGTATTTAAAGGGGGGGAGTTAAATTCAGTCTCTGGTAATTTGAGGAATTTGACAAATAACTAATGTTTATATGTGTATGTGTATATGTTTTCAAAGTATAGAAAGTACAAAGAAGAAAATAGCTCCTCCTAAAAACAATACCCAGAGATAAACACTGTTAACATTTTGGTGCATGTTCTTCCAGCCTCTATTCTAGATACATTTTATTTATAAATTTTGACCAGCAGAGTTTTTTAAATTTTATGTAATTAAATCTAAGATTTTTTTCCCTTCTACTACTTTTACATCTATGAGAGATCACCTATTTATATCTTTGTGTGTATTTTCTGTGCGTTTGTGTGTGTATTTGCATGTGCATATGTGTGCGATATTTCATTTTCCGTGGTATTTAACATTTAGCCACTAGGAGCTGTGAGCTGTGGGTCAGACTTGATTTTCCCCCCACATGAGTTGTTCTTTCACTACCATTTCTTGACCATTCTCCCCCATTTGTATAAGCTTTTTTCCACATGAAAGGCCACCCACATGAGGACCATCTGCTCAGCACACTTATTTTGAAAATTAGACCCAGAAAGGTGGCTTCCCCAGTTTCTAGTTGCAGCAAGCTAGTATTAAATAAAACTAAAATAAAATTGAATTTCCACTTGTTAATGGTGCCAGCAGAGTCCATTGAGATATCCAAGCAGTCTTGGTTGTTCAGTCACATTTGTATTTAAAATGATGAGAGTTTGCGGGGTGCCTGGGTGGTGCAGTCAGTTAAGCATCCGACTTTTGATTTCAGCTCAGATCATGATCTCAGGATTGTGGGATCAAGCCCCACGTCTAGCTCTGTGCTCAGCATGGAGTCTGCTTGAGATTCTCTCTCCCTCTCCCCTCCCCCTTGTGCTGTCTCTCTCTAAAATAAATCTTTTAAAATGAGTGTTTGCTACCACTTCCCTAAGACATATCTGTTATAATCATATATTACAAGTCATCAATAGGATTTGAATTTTTCCTATTCTCATTCAACATTTTGAAGTGCCAATATGATGATTACTTCATAGGCTACTTATAGCCTCAGCTTTTAGTAACATATTGCTTGTTTTAATACAAGTATATTCTCAAATTTTTAACTCTTAAAATTCTATTTCATTTCTTTCTTTAGGTATGGAGAATAAACACAAAGCACAATATAATCTATGTAAATGGCTCTGTACCTGGACATAAAAATTGCCTAGTAAAGGTATGTATGTAAACCATCTTTATTTTCCATTGTTCGGTTACATGAATGTGTGCCATAAATTCTCCTTTAACTCATAAATGTGGCTTGAAGATAAGTGACTGTTTCTCCACATTATCTGCTAAATTAAATTTTTTTCCACTTTTCAGTAGCACCTGACTGAAAAAATTGTACAAAATAGCCAAAACCTGTGTTTATAAAACCGTGAACCTGTACAAAGGGTAGGACCAGTAATTAGAGGCTTTTTAGAAATACAAAAAGGATATTGGGATAACTATTGCCAAAATATCAGTATCCTTCCAAAAAAGAACTCTTAATTTTTTACAGAATACTTTGACACAGTCACTGGAAATACATGAAATGGAAATTCAGTGAGAGAGTCAACAAGATAGGTGATAAAAGGGCACCTGGCTGGCTCAGTTGGAAGAGCAGGTGACTCTTGATTTTGGGGTGATGTGTTCAAGCCCCACATTGGGTGTAGAGATTACTAAAAGAAAAATAAAATAAAACTTTAAAAAAAAGGAAGGTGGTAAAAGGTAGACATTTTAAGGAGAGATTTATTATTTTTATTATTATTATTGTTACTAGCATTGCTCTGATTATACTTTTTAGTGTTTTTCTTAAAAATATACATGTTCATTTTTATGTTCAAAAACAGAAAAATGTACAGGAAAATTTTGAAAAAAAACTTGCACTCTCACAGACTTACGCCTATCAAATAAAATAGAAAATAAATATTCTGCCTGGGATTTAGACCAACATAATATAACATGAGAAATCACTTTTGAAATTTGAATCTTCCGTTCTGAAAATAAATTTATAGTAGAAGTGGTACCAGCTATTCCCAGAAATATATTCTTTATTAATTTTCTAACAGTAACAACAAAAATAGGTTAAAACTTAAACCTCAAATTTTTCAGATTGGGTCTTTATTCTTTTCATTTCTCAAAGTAGATTCTATTACTAGTCTAAAGTATGATACTTGTTTTAATCTTACAGTAGTTAAAATTCCCTTTCTGCAATTAACTTTTTGACTGGATTCTCATTTTTCTTAAAAAATACATCTTATGAATTCTTACAAGTTTTTTGGCTTTTTTTTTTTTTTTTTACTTTGCATGTTTTTAGATTTAAGTGGGTTTCCAGTCTCCAAGTGACCTAGTCATAGACACAGTGACAGGTTGTCGAGGTTGGCAGGTTGTCATTGTACTTCTTAGAACATTTTGGCTTCATAATTAAATGTATCCCTCTACATTCCAGGCTTATTGCATGTTTATAAATATCATAACCTAATAAAAGAGAAAAGAGGGAAATGATTCTTTCCCATAATGAAATCATACTGTATAGCAGATGAATTTTTAAATTTTGACAAAATGTTGTCAAATCTCCCTTTTCTCCCCATTTTACTGCATACACGGTTCTAGGCTGGCTTTCCAGCTGCACCTTACTGCTGCTGTGGCTTCTCAGGTACACTCGGCATTTTCTTGGATGCCAGTATAGATGAGTAGGTCACCTGTCTTGAAAAACCGTAATATGTGCAGTGATATTCTGACTGGTTGCTAGAAACAGTTTATAGGCAACAACATTTAGTACTCTTCCACCTACTTCAACAAAAGAATTGCCTCCAAAAACTCAGCTCTCTGAAAGAATGATGGCTTGCCATTACTGAAGACATTCAGAAGATACACCAAAGGCAATTCCAAAAGAGGAGTCCAAATATATTTCAAGAAACTAGCATAGGGGCTCCTGGGTGGCTCAGTCAGTTGAGGGTCTGCCCTCGGCTCAGGTCATGATCCCAGGATCCTGGGATCGAGGCCCGCCCCTGCATCGGGTCCCTGCTCAGTGGGGAGCCTGCTTCTCCCTATGCCCCTCCCCCTCCCCGTGCACTCTTAGGCACATGCACACCCTCTCTCTCTCTCTCTCTCAAATAAATAAAATCTTAAAAAAAAAAAAGAAACTAACATCAAAGAATGTCTAGTCCATTTTGAACTGTTAACACACTAATGAATGTATTTGCAAGAAACGTATTTTGGGGCACCTGGGTGGCTCAGTCGTTAAGTGTCTGCCTTCGGCTCAGGTCATGCATGGTCCCAGGGTCCTGGGATTGAGCCCTGCGTCGGGCTCTCTGCTCTGCGGGAAGCCTGCTTCTCCCTCTCCCACTTCCCCTGCTTGTGTTCCCTCTCTCGCTGTGTCTCTCTCTGTCAAATAAATAAGTAAACTTAAAAAAAAAAAAACTTATTTTGATTTTTAAAAACTCATTTTGAAAAAAAAATCTTTGAAATAGAGTGTCTAAACAAGTGTCTTTTGTAACCTTACACAAATGTCTGTCCCAGACATTAAAGACGGGTGTAGTGAGTATTTTGTGGGCTTGTGTTTTAAATGTCAGAAGTGTGGTACACTTTTTGAAAACATTCACCCCACTTTTTCTGTTCCTCCGGGTGATTCCATAGCAAGTGATAAAACCCCCTTGCCCATGGGGATTGAGGCACGTCCCAGTGGACAGGCAGCCTCTTTAACATTGTCTCATCCCATAGGAGCTTTTGCACCCTGCCCCCACAACCCCGCAGAGTACAGGGCTACCAATACCTTTTTTTATTCTAAAGTTAGTAAAGATAGTCTTAGGGATGACCAACCTGTTTAATCAATGTAAGCATTTTTGTTGTTGTTTGGATTCACTAAATCTATTAAGAGAGCCAAAAGAACTTGTTTACAACATGATGTAGTGTATGTTATCATTACTTGTGTATGTTCATTCCTATTCCCTAATTTAGAATTTGTAAATTTATTCTAGATTTCCTGGTTTGTGTGTGTGTGTCTGTTTGTGTGTCCTACCCCTCACCTTTCCTCAAAGGATTTGAACTGGTTTGCCAATATACAGAAATATAAAAAGAATGAGCTGGAGAGTTGAGGGAGTTTTGGTGAGGGTAGGGAAATAAGGAAGCCAGAGGTTAGATTAAGTGCACCAAAATACATACTATAGAGTCTTACACATTTGTAAAAGCTGGGTTGCAAGCTTTTGGCCCTCAGCCTTAGAGCCAAGACAAAAGAGATTTAAATAAAATGTCATCATTTATGTTTCAAATCAATGAATTTATAGTACTGTTGCATTTACAATTAGAATATATAAACAGTGCTTTTATCTGAAATGTTCCTCGGGGAGGAGAGATCTATCAAAATGTAAAAGCAACTGAGAATTTGCTACTTAGATCATTTATGACTAAATTTTCACATTTATCAAATTAGCACAGAAAGTTTTGCTATTGTTGGTTTTGTTGTTTGCTTGGGTTTTATCTTCAGTTCTAAATTTTGAGACAGTTTAAATTGGTAAAGAATAGGACTTTTTTTTCCTCAAGTTAAAGTTCAACCCAAGATTAGTGAATTGGAAAAAAAAATTAAATGAGTTTATTTTCTTCTGGGCAACTTACTGAAAATTTCTTGGAACAGTTTTAATGAGAGAGATTAAAATAGATGTTTTTCTGTACTTAGCTGTTCTTAGCAGCTGTGTACTTAATTTCAACCAAATTATTCATTTCTCATTGCCAAAATGATTATGCCTTATTTTACTCTGTGTGTATAATTACATGTAATTTTTTTTATTTCTCTCTGAATGAAAGCTGTAGAATGTCAGAAGCTTTAAAGAATCCAATAATGTTTTCCAAAAATAAAGCCCAACATTTTAGATCATATCAATATCTCAACTGTTCCTTGGTTTACGAATTCACAGATATAATTAACATATTTTTAGAATATAAAGAGTTAATAGAGTTAATATAAAGATGTGTGGATTTTTATTTTTGCTAAATACTATTTTGTCCTTATTTTGTCAATGATAATGGTACTTGTTAAATGTAAGCTTATTTCCTTAATAAAACTTGATATTCTTGGTTATGTGCCCTTTGACTTAAGACTAACAAAAATACTAGGTAAAAGTTATTTTTTTAAAACTCAACTTAATCTATGATAGAAAATAAAATAATAAAAATATGTAATAGGAGTAGATAATAAAATCAATAATTAGGTAGTAATAACTTTTAGGCACGTAGTTTGGATATAATTGATATCTAAGTAGTAATTGTAAAATATAATTTATCCTGTTGGGTAGTTCTAGAGATTTATAAGTTACGGATAAGATATAAATTAATAATCAGTAATTTTATTATGAGGAGATGATTAACTTGAGGAAGGCTGTATTTCTGTCATTGGATTAATTAAATTTATTGGAATAAAAAGAATACATTGAGGGCGCCTAGGTGGCTCAGATGGTTAAGCATCTGCCTTCGGCTCGGGTCATGATCCCAGAGTCCTTGGATCGAGTTCCACATCGGGCTCCCTGCTCCTTGGGAGCCTGCTTCTCCCTCTGCGCCTCTCTCTCTCTCTCTCTCT